>NC_133654.1:241866605-242133331 GCF_009905375.1 Apium graveolens
TGTCATGGCTAATATGTTTTATGTTTAGCTTTCAGATCTTACTTGAACAGGATAATCAGTACTTAACTGTTTACATACTTATACGGAAGTCAGACTTAAGGATATCGGTACTTATGTTATCACGGATAATCATCAGAAGATAGATATCCAAACTTAAGTGCTGAAGGACGATCAGATAAGGACAGTAGCTGATTAAAGGAAAGAATCAAGATAACATAAGAAAGATATGCATGAAGAAGGAATCCGTGAGAATGGAATACTTGGAAGAAAAGATATCTGATTGATATATTTTAGGAAGCAAGAATTATATTCAATATCAATTAGCGATTATCTTGTAACTGTGTAGTTATAAACACAGACATAGGTTTACACTATAAGTGTTATCATAATTCGAGAAGATTATTCAGTAACCCTAGCAGCTCTCGTGATATTGTTCATCACTGAGAGGTAACAGTTCCATGTGTAACAGAGTTTATTGTTTCAATAAGTTTGTTTTCTGTTACTTAAGTTCTTAAAGTTCGATTTGTGTACTATACACTATATCACCCCCCTCTACATGTGTGTGTGTGACCTAAGAAGTGGTATCAGAGCCTATCTGTTAAACACATACAGTTAAAGATCCAACACAATCATGTCGGACACAGAAACTCCAACTAAGCCTACCAAAACTGAGGAACCACCAAAGACACAAATTCTGATCGGTATGAGACCATCAGAGTTCCCATACTGAGACCATCGAATATCCCATATGGAAGGTAAGGATGACCATGTTCCTGAAGTAACAGATCCAGAATACCTTGATAGAATCAAGGAAGGCCCTCACAAACCAACCAAGCTCGCTGTTGCAGTTGCAGGTGAAGCAGCAAAGACCGTACCAAAGGAGAAGTGATTATACTGCTGAAGATATAGCATCAATTGCTAAGGATGCCAAGGTACGACACTTACTGCATAGTGCCATTGATAATGTAATGTCAAACAGGGTAATCAACTGCAAGACTGCTAAGAAGATATGGGATGCTCTGGAAATAAGGTGTCAGGGAACGGAGACAATTAAGAAGAACAGGAAGATAATACTCACTCAAGAGTATGAACACTTTGACTCAAAGATTAATGAGTCATTGAATGATTTATATGATAGATTTGTCAAACTTTTGAATGATTTGTCATTGGTTGATAAAGAGTATGATCTTGAAGATTCAAACCTTAAGTTCCTGTTATGTAATCCGGGATATATCGTGTAATTATTTTCGATATTAATAATTATTATGTGTGTTCAGTATCTATTTTGTAGTTAATTGTTAAGTGATATATGTACTTGAATATTCAAAAATAATATTAATTGAGTATTTTAATTTTTATATGTCCAAATAAAATATAGATAATTGTCATATCTTCCTAATTATTTTTATGTTGATTATAGATTTATAAGAATCATATGAAATTTTTAAATCTTTTTCCAGGTAATTAAAATTTATTTTATAAAAACGGGAACCAACCGACGTCAACCGTTGTTACGTTTTTGGAACCCGAAACTCTTCCGAGAACTCCTTCCTAACCTAATTGTAATTCCGAGCATTTTCCATGTTTCGACTTTTTCGATCCGGCGTACGGTTTCTCCTTCACGGGTCCCGGCACAACATTTTCGATACAATATTTGTTTCGGTATATTAAAAAAAAACCCGTATTTTCGATAAACGGAGCTTTTTTATTAACTATCCCAATTATCACTTCGTAGTACGTGTAACTGGGTGCTGAGACCAAGACCGCATACAAGCTGTACTGATTTGGATAATTATCCCGAAAACCGATACCGTTTGGATCAGTTTTTATAAATAAACGTACCATTTTATATCCGGAATGATCCAACGGGATACTAATTTTCCGTAATTATAAATAGCCTTTTACCGTATTTTATTTCATATAAAAATCAATTGCAGACAGATAATTATATAATTTTACAGAGAAAAATCTTATATTCATAAACTGTTCTAAGAATCAAACAGCAAAACGAAGGCGTTACCGATCTCTGTTTTAAAGCTTGAGTAACCAAAACGAAGGATTTGAGGTGTTCTATCAGATTCTGAGCTTTGTTTCACTGCAGAATCAAAGGTTTAATTTCTAAAAATTTATTTATTTTCGAATTTATTTTATTAAAATATGAATTTTTGTTCGGATGATTGTTTGTATGATTGATGATTGCATGTTGTAGAGCTTGTTTTCCTGATGATTTTCATATGTCATACGTCTGATTTGGAGTTCAATAACATGTTCAAATTTGAGTTTGATTTTCGAATTTTAAAATTAGGGTTTATAACCCTATGAATGTTCTAATTGAAATTTGGGGGTTTCTTATTCTGTGATAGATTGATGATATGTTATAGTGGGTTGTGTTCTCTGTGAAATTTGCAATCTAGTCGTATAAGTTTCATGAACCAACGAGGTCGGTAGAGAAGAGAGTTGTGTTTTGAAGTTTTCCGATGTTCGCCGGAAACTGGAAAACTTCACGGCCAAATTCCGGCCAACTCAGGATTGTTAGGATGAATTGATTGCATGGTTGTGTTCCTGATATTGTGTAGATGTGATCTGGAGGTGTTGGTGGGGTGAGGACGCCGGAACGTGTTCTCCGGCGAACCCGACTGTTTTCCGGCGAAGAGCTGGAAAATTACAGTTTGGTACCCCAACTTTTGAAAACGATGCAGTTAGGTCCCTGAGGTTTACAGACTTTGCAAATTTAGGATTCCTGTTATAAATGTTTAAAAATCATATTTCTTATTTATTTTATTATATAAAATTCGTTTTTAATTTCTGAAAATTCTAAAATTATTATTTTAATTCCGAAAATTATTTTAATTCACAAATAAATCTGAATTAATTAGTTAATTAATTTCAGTTAATTTTTAATTGATTAATTAGTCAATTAATTCGAAAATTAATTGATTAATTGATTTAATTAATTATTAATTGATTTTTAATTATTATTTAATTAGATTTAATTATTAAAAATGATTTAAAAATTCTGAAAAATAGTTTCGAGCTTTAAAATATTATTCTAAATTATTTCAAGGCTCGATAATTATTCTAAAATTGTTTCGGAGCCAGAATTGGTCAACCGAACCCTGTTTATTAACCCGAAATTGATCCAACGACCCGTTTTAATTCCGAAAAATATTTTAAAAATTATTTTAAATACCCGAAAGCATATTTATGACCCAGACTTCTTATAAATGATATGTCATGATTACGTGTATTATGTGTTATACGTGACCTGTTGTTTGACTATCGGTCTATATATTCGGTGTTTACTTCGTTATTACATAGATTTCAATCCGTTAATCGGATTTGGGTAAAACGAAGGGTAGATAGAAGTGTGTGTTGAATAGAACTCTATGAGTTGATGATTGATAGATACTTATGATATGTGAGCAGAAAAGGCAAGACGTAGGAAAAAACAGATAGTTGAAGAGTAAGACGGTTGTGATTGGAAGTCAATGCAGAGTAGTAAGCTAATACCAGGCAAGTGTTCTGAACTTTCTCGAGACATTGTAATTCTTGATAGTCTTGTTGACATTGCAAGTGCTTTGAAGCACGGAAACCTAAACCCTGATTTCAGTTATTGTTCTTGAGCCATGAACCATATTCTTTCTAAGCCATTGATTATATAAACCCAAACTCGAACCTCAGTATACGATACTATTCCATAAATACATGCAACAAAATCCCAAACACTGAACTGAATTACTTGTACATTCAACCATTGTATCCTATGCTTTGAGAGCCCAAATCTTTGAAACCCTGAAATATTGATTCTTTTGTTATCCAATTCTTTCATTACCCAGCGTTCAAGCTTTTAAACTACTTATTTGATCCTTACAAAGATTGAAAACCTTTCATTGTTAAACACTCATTATTGTTAATGATTTTGGTTATTGTTTATTATTGCATATTCTGTTATTATGTTAGAATTGGATTGTTTTTATAAAATGTGGACCAGATTCGTGGTCAGACCATATAATGGTCAAGTTAGGCCAATGTGCCTTGGATCCAGTAGTTAGAGCAATGCTGTGTGCCTTGCTCGGGGTTAGTGTGTGACTGATCAGCAGCCTAACCTTGGCTTTTAAATTAAAAGTATAATATCCAATTCTAAATCATAATCCAATGTTCACTTGATATCATAATCATAGTCACCTGATGATCATTATTCTCAGTTTTGTCATTTTGACTTGCTGAGCTAGTTAGCTCATTTGTGCGATGTTGTTTATATTCTTTCCAGTTAAAAGGAACCAGTTGGTAGCGAGAATCCCCAGTCCAGCGCGAGAGCTAGGGGTTCAGGTTGAGGAAGCTGAGCTAGTAGGCTTCTTTTGGGATAATTTAAGTTGTAAAAGTTTGTATTAATGTTTGATACTCAGTGTGAGTTTGAAATAGTTGGGATTTGAACGGTTTGTAATATATTAGTTGTTTGGCTTGTGTGCATACTTTAACCTGTTGCGGTCTGTGGTAGTTGATAAGTAGGGTCACTGCATATTATTATTATCTTTATTATTGTTATAAGCAGGTTATAATTAAGATGTGTGTGTGGACCCCAAACTTCTGACCCGGGTTTGGAGGGCGTCACAGGTTTGGTATCAGAGCTACAGGTTATAAGTCACTGACACAAGCCTAGGATACGGGAATGGGTAGAGGGTTAAGATTAGAAGTAAGGTATAGGATGAGAGAACGTTGAGAGGTTGAGTGCTTCGGTATATCAGGTATTAGTATAGTTTGCGTTATGGAACGAGATTCTTATATTACGATATGATTTCAGATAGCAGAGATGGCCGATTCTTTTATTCTTGTATCAGCTGATCACTCAGAGCCTTCAGTTGGAGCACCAGCATTGGATCCACGTCCTGTGATTCCACCAGCATTGGCTATTCTACCTCCACCGGTTTGCACCCGTGCCACTGCAGGCTATTCCACCTCCAGGCATGAGGCCACCTGTCAGAGGACCCCCACCAGCTGATTCAGATTCCACTGGGCATTCAGTAGCGAGTGCCCCATTCCAGTCTACATTGCCCCCAGTTCCTTATTACCGGTATGAGGCTCTTCTATTGGAGCGTGATTCCTTGTTGGCTTAGATTAGAGAGTTACAGCATATCATCAGGACTACAGATGTTAATCGTGGTGTGAGGGAGCTTCGAGAGGAGATTCATGTGACCCGGAGGGTTCTTGAGGCTAGGTTACATGGAGCTACACTACCTGGCAGGGGCCCTGATGCACTGCTGGCTGGGCTACTGAGGTGATGGAGGACTTTGAGAGGCTAGCAGGACCAGAGTTTCCTTGGAGCTGAGTTAGAGATTTTGAGATGAAGATACTGAGTAGTGTTGTATGGTTATGTAGTATGGACAGTAGTGTGTAGTGTGTATCAAAGACTTTTGAGTTGTATTTATAGACTAGCGATGCTGACTAGTGAGTAGGTTGTTGTACCCCTTTCTGCTTTTATTTTTGAAGCATCTTTACGCTTGTATTACCTAAAACTTTTGATCTATATATCAGTACATTTTCCTTTCCAACACTGTCATTTATTTTATTGCACCTGTTTTACCTTACCTTATTTATTGCACCAGTTATACCCTGTGATACTATGTACCCTGTTTTCTCTAACTGTTTATATTGTAAAGAAGCATACAATTTACTTAGTTACAACTGTTTTCAAAAAGAGATATTTTATTTTCCAAAACTTTTCTTTTATGCAAATATTTGATTCAAAAGCTAAATAAATTGATTGATTCTTTACAGAAAAATGCCTCCCAAAAGAAATACCCGCACCAACACCCAGAATGAAGAAACTAACAACAACAACAATAACAATCAAAATGATATAAACCAGAATGTGAACCCAGGACCCATGGACCCAGCAATAGCCCAGATTCTTCAAATCTTGGCCCAACAAACAGTTCACCTGGCACAACAACAGCAGAGACAGACCAATCCCCAGGTAACTTTCAAAACTTTTCAGGCAATAAACCCACCAGAATTCAAGGGTTCCTTAGAGCCAATTGAAGCAAATGTTTGGTTAAAGGAAATAGAAAAGGCATTTGCCTTAGTGAAAGTGAAGAGGAACAGAAGGTTGAGTTTGCAAGTTACTATCTGAAGAATGAGGCCACCTATTGGTGGGAAATGGTGAAGACATTGGAAGGCACAGATGTTATTAGTTGGGAAAGGTTCAAGGAATTGTTTTTAGAAAAGTATTTCCTCAGTTTGTTCAGGATCAAATGGAGCTGAAGTTTTTAGAGTTAAAGCAAGGGAATATGTCGGTAACAGATTATGAAGGGAAGTTTGAGGAATTGTCAAGGTATGCGCCGTCGTATGTTGATACTGATAGAAAGAAAGCTAAGAGATTCCAGCAAGGCTTGAAGCCATGGATTAGGGGAAAGTAGCTATTTTTGAATTGGATACCTACGTCGGGGTTGTACAGAAAGCTATGATCGCAGAGACAGAAAGTGAGATGTTCCAGAAAGATAAGGAAAGCAAGAAAAGGAAAGTTGAGGGAAGTGAGGTCAGTCACAAACAGGGAAGTTTCCAAATTTTAAGAAGGGCAAGTTTCAGCCAGGGAGAAATTTTAATTTCAGGAGACAAAATGCAGGAGACGGAGGCCAGGGCAATCGTCCAGCTAATGTGAATCCGCCGAATCAGTTGAGATTAACTTTTCCAGATTGTCAAGTATGTGGAAAGAAGCATGGAGGAGTTTGTAACAAGTTGAATGTGGTTTTAAATGCAACCAGAAAGGGCACTACTCGAGGGAGTGCCGAATCAGCCAGCAAATAAGGATCAGCCTATCCGGAATCCAGCAGTGAAGGTTCCAGTCATTGGATTTACATGCTTTAAATGTGGGAAGCCAGGACATATGGCCAGGAATTGCAAGACACCAGCCCCAGTCAGTAATGCATTGAGGATTATGGGATCTACCCCAACAGTGAATGAGACTTCAAGGGCTAGAGTTTTTGACATGTCGGTGAAGGATGCGATCCAGGATACGGATGTCGTGGCAGGTACGCTTAATGTGAATTCTTTATGTGCCAAAGTGTTAATAGACTCGGGAGCAACTCGATCGTTTGTTTCACAAGATTTTATTAGTAAATTAAACTGTCCAGTTGAGTGCTTAAATGAAATAATGACTGTGGAATTAGCAAATCAAGAACGTGTAACTGTAAACCAAGTTTGTGGAAATTGTGAGATTGAGATTTCTGGTAGTAAGTTTTGTGTAGATTTGATACCATTTAAGTTAGGAGAATTTGATGTGATATTAGGGATGGATTGGTTATCTAAGCATGATGCTCAGATAGATTGTCGAAATAAGAAAGTAATGGTGAAAACGCTAGATGAAAGAAGTAACGTTCAAGGGACAGAAGCAGGTAAAGAAGTTCTTAACGATGATTCAAGCCAAGAAGTTACTACGGCAAGGATGCGAGCATTTCGTAGCATACGTGATTGACAAAAGTCAGGAGCCAGCAAAACTTGAAGATATCCCAGTAGTGAATGAATTTCCAGACGTATTTCCCGACGAATTGCCAGGACTTCCTCCAGATAGAGAAATTGAATTTGCGATCGACTTAGCACCTGGAACAGAACCAATATCCAAAGCCCCGTACAAATGGCGCTTGTTGAGATGAAAGAGCTAGCAAAGCAATTGCAGGAATTGTTAGAAAAAGGAGTAATCAAACCCAGCGTATCCCCGTGGGGAGCCCCGGTATTATTTGTCAAGAAGAAAGATGGAAGCATGAGATTGTGCATTGACTATAGGGAACTCAACAAGCTGACAATCAAGAACAAGTATCCATTACCCAGAATCGATGATCTGTTTAACCAATTGAAGGGAGCCAAGTACTTTTCCAAAATTGATTTAAGATCGGGATATCATCAACTAAAGGTCAAGCCAGAAGATATACCAAAGACAACTTTCAGAATAAGGTATGGACATTACGAGTTTTTAGTGATGTCTTTTGGATTGACCAACGCCCCAGCAGCGTTTATGGACCTGATGAACAGAATTTTCAAGGAATATTTGGACAAGTTCGTTATAGTATTTATAGACGATATTTGATCTATTCAAAGATGGAGGAGGATCATGCGGAACATTTAAGGACAACTTTGGAGATTTTAAGGAAAAAGAAGTTATATGATAAATTGTCGAAGTGTGAGTTTTGGCTACAAGAAGTTCAGTTCTTAGGACACATAGTCAGTAACGAAGGGATCAAAGTGGACCCAGCAAAGATCGAGGCAATTACGAATTGGGAAAGACCGAGAACACCCACTGAGGTAAGAAGTTTCTTGGGATTGGCAGGATATTATCGACGATTCGTTCAGAATTTCTCAAGGATTGCCACACCATTAACAAAGCTTACACGAAAGAATGAAAAGTTTATATGGAATGACAAGTGCGAAGAAAGTTTTCAGGAATGGAAGCGGAGATTAATCACAACACCTGTTTTGTCACTTCTAGACAATCAAGGGAATTTCATAATTTATAGCGATGCTTCCTACAAAGGATTAGGATGTGTTCTTATGCAGCACGATAAGGTGATTGCATATGCGTCAAGGCAATTAAAACCACACGAACAAAAGTATCCTACTCATGCCTTGGAGCTAGCAGCTGTTAGGGCGAAAACATGCACTAATATTCACGCAAGTATACGCGTTCGCAAGTAATATAGAATACTTTCTAGTTCGTTCCCTCAGAGACTCAGACTAAGTTATTGTCTAATTAAACTCACTCACCAATGTATGATTACTTCTCAATGTTAAGATAACACTTAAAATTGTTGATTAAATAAATTATAATTAACTACTTAATTAACCACTTAACTAACACTTCAATTTATCAATAATAAAACACTCATGAGATCACAACTTCATTATTACTTCCTTCTATAGCCATTGTTATTACCTTTAGCATGTGACAGTGATGATATTAATCGAATAACACGAAACTGATAAAAGCCAACTTTCATTGTACTAATACCATTCTACCAACATCCACAATTAAGATAGAAGTTGAATAGTCATCAATTATGTTGAGTTCCTATATGTCTACAGAAATTGACAACACAACGATTTAAGCACAAGTTATTCCTTTTGATTACATAGGGCAAATAAAACTGTTAGAGTTACCCACTAATCATGCACAACGTACATGAACCTATGCTAGCATGGCAAGTTCTAAATCTCAAGATCCACCGTCGCTTCACAAGAGAACACCCTATCTTATATGTTCGCGACGCACATAAGACGAATACGCACAACCAATACTAGATATCATGCAATCATCACACACTAAAGTATTAAACAATTAACTAAAGAATTCCATAATAAATCCGTTGCAACCCCATGATCACGATTAGCCCATAATAGAACTTATCGCCATCATGGGTTCATATGAAATCATGATAAACAACACAAGAAATAATAACTAAACTAATTATATTAAAACAGAGTACGTCACAAGAGTAAATAAGTCAAAGCAAGAAAACTAGCATCCAACGTTACAACGAAACAAGAATCACAAGAAATATGCTTCCTCTTCGTTGCGGTGTGCTAAATCGGTCTTCTTCCTTATCTCCTTCGCTTCTTGCGCAAAACACAATCTAAAACATAATCTCCTTTTTCTGTGAAAACGTCTCAAATCTACTTATATAATAGTCCCATAAAACTCAGATTACATAGAAGTTGGAAGCCAAACAGAAGTAGAAGTCTAAAATAATTATCTTTTTCCCCGACCCTGCGCGGCCGCTCAGCATTTCTGCGCGGGCGCGCAAGGCTGCTGCGCGGCCGCTCAGCATTGCTGCGCGGCGCGCAGGACCCTACTGGAAAAATCCAGGTTTGCTCCGTTTCTTCGCCGTAATCTGCCCGTTCTTTCCTCTCTCAATGGTGAACACATGCCAAGGCTTATTCTTGATGATTCCTCCTCCGAAATGCAACTAATACCCTGAAATGCATAAACACTAGAAAAACGCATCAAATACACAAAATACTTGATTTCAAGACACCAATTTAAGCCATTTTAAGACGTTCTAAGTGGTATAAAATGCCACTTATCACACCCCCAAACTTAAATCGATGCTTGTCCTCAAGCGTCACAGACTCAAAACAAATAAAAATATGCATGAATGCAATCTATATGAAAATGCAACGATCCCCCTTACTACAATTAACCAACCAAATTGTCACATCTCAACGAATGCAGTTAGACACTAAAGATCAATAAACTCATGCAAACGGACATACAGCCAGAAACGTGGTGTGTGCAAATGCTTAACAGATATGCTTCGGAACTAGACCAATTACTATGACTAGACTATCCTCAAGGCAATCCTACGATTATACAAAGAATAAATTCTAGGCACAAAGTGATATACAACACTACAAGAACTCTGGAGCTTACTACGGAATCGTGCTTTTTATTTACAACTCAAATGCTTATTTGACCGTGCAATGAGTGAGGTCCACAAAAGACTTATACAATGGTATCCATGTAACGAGCGTTAGGTTAGCGGATCCCAGACTCTAAAAGCCTTAGGTCACTAGGCACAAAGTCCCCTAAGAACTTAATAACTCGAATACCAAAGAGCCCACTCTTGATCAATTATGCAAATTTTTTTTTCTGAGCAAGTGCGTTTCGCTCCATCTTGCTCAACCCTAGACTACTCGCATAACATGCGAGCCGGCTACTAGCCATTTGACGCCTAGCCACAACTAGCAACAAATTCCATTTTTACTCCATTTTTTTTTCTTTTTCATGCCTTTACCACTAAGAACCTATTATCAAATTCTAAGCATAATAAATAGATTATCCTCGAAAATAATCAGATCATAACAACAAT
This sequence comes from Apium graveolens, assembly GCF_009905375.1. Taxonomy (NCBI): domain Eukaryota; kingdom Viridiplantae; phylum Streptophyta; class Magnoliopsida; order Apiales; family Apiaceae; genus Apium; species Apium graveolens. The sequence continues at coordinate 241,877,462 of NC_133654.1, forward strand.
CTAGCCCTTAAGCATTCTCTAAGACTTAGTGAAATACAAGTGCTTCTAGCATGCATATCAACCTACACAACTTAATATCACTTTAATGCTATCACTACACTCGCATCAATATCACAATTCAGTCGATAAATCATTGCAAAAGGGATCATGGTATATGCATGAGCTATATGATATGACAAACAAATAAAGCTATATAAAAAAACTATATGGCAAAAATTGCAACTATATGAACTAACTATCATGAATATGCAGCTATATGACACACACAAAATATTCCTTAACTACCACCCCCAAACTTAAAATCTTCACTGTCCCCAGTGAAGGTAGTAGAAAGGAACACAGGGTATACCTACTCGGAGTCATCATCATCATCACCCTCAGTGGGTGGAGTATCAGGCGGCGGGTATGCAGAGTCCTCACCAAAAACTGGCCACTGGATATCAGCTCCAAGGCCTCGAAAAGCAGTCCCTAACGCAAGGTGAGCTCCTGAGCAAACCTGCTCTGCGTCTCATACATGGCATCCATCCGCCGTGAAAGCCTCCTATACTGGGCATCACCCATCCCAGCACCCTCCTGAGCTCTCGAAGAACCAGCCTCACCACGCCCTGGCCTAGCCATAGTAGCACCTCGTGCTGGACGCCCTCCTGGAAGACGATAACCCAGCCCATGCTCCTCAGGCTCACCACCGGTCCACTCCTGCATCCCATTCAGAGTGCCAGAATCTATCGGAGCTGCTGGCAACTGCAACTGCTCATGAGCCGGCCAGTTCACTCCTACTGCTCGGCATAGCTTCGTAACCGTGGATGCATAAGGGATGTTCATATGCTTTGCTCCCCTCAAAAACTTCAGAATTCCTTGGTAGATAAACTCACCAAGGTCCACATAGTATTCCTCATTCAGAATTCCCCACAACAACTGTGCTCTCTCAACTGTGACCTCGTGTGCATGTGAAGAAGGCAAAATATTAGCACATATAAATGCATTCCATGCACGGGCATACCTGTTCATGGCGATCGCCGGAAAGTGACGATACTCATTATTGGCTGGACTGCGGTTCCAAACTGTGCCCGGTCGACAGAGAGTCGCACAAATCAAATCCAAGTCAAAATCCTCAGCAGTCTTTTCATTCCAGTTCTCCTCCTCGGGCTTCCTCTCTCGCTGTCCAATCACACGGCGAATCGCCGCAGGATGATAATCAACCGTCAGCCCACGAACTACAGAAAACCCATTCTTTTCAGCCTTCGCGTTCGCGTAGAACTCGCGAACAACACTCATCGGTACTGCTTCGGGTGACTCACAAAAAGCTATCCACCCCTTCTCTGCAATCATGGGCAACAACTCACCATCCCTCCCTGATGGTAAAAACCCCCTCTCCTTCAGAATCGGCTTCCCCAACAGCCTAGTGTACTCCTCCTCCGCGCTCTGTCAGTTAACCGAGGCCTTGCAGCAGTACCCCTTGATGAATCAGCAGTAGGAACTGTGCTGCTGCTGTCAATAGTGCGTGCTCTCTTGGGTGCCATTGATTTGTGAATAAAAGTGTGTAAGAACTGATTTTTGATGTTTATGAGAGGGTTTAAGTGTAGGAAGTTTGTGGGAGATATGTAGGATAGGTGTATGTATATATAGGGTGTGGAGTAGGTTAAATTAGATTAGGTGGGGTTGAGGGATAAAATCATGGGGTAATGGGAAAAGAATTCGTGGGTTTATGGGCTGTATGGGTTTTTGTGTTTTTTTTTTTTTTTTTTCTGAACTGTAAAAAATTTCTGGAACTCGACCCCTGCGCGGCCGCTCAGCATTTCTGCGCGGCGCGCAGAGGGTCTCTGGAAAAAAAATTTCAGCCCCTGTTTTCTGATTTTTTTGTGTTTTTGGATAGGTTATTAACTTCTAAGGGTTCCTGTAACAACAATTCATGGGTTGCCTCCCACGCAGCGCTTCTTTTTCGTCATTAGCTTGACGTTCCGTACCTTTCTCAAGTAGTCAACAAAATGGCACTAACCACCTCTCGGTTTGCCATGTCCCCATAGTAGTGCTTCAACCCTGACCGTTAACCTTGAATGCTTGGTCCGAATCATTCTCAAAAATTTCCACCGCTCCATGTGGAAACACAGTTTTGACAATAAAAGGTCCAGACCACCTTGATTTCAACTTCCCAGGAAAAAGTCGGAGCCGAGAGTTGAATAACAGAACTTGTTGCCCTGGCACAAATAACTTAGGATGTAGCTTCCTATCGTGCCACCTCTTCACCTTTTCCTTATACATTTTGTTATTCTCGTACGCTTGAAGTCGAAATTCATCAAGTTCATTAAGCTGAAGCATTCTTTTCTTACCAGCTGCATCTAAATCCAGGTTCAATTTCTTCAATGCCCAGTAGGCCTTATGCTCAAGCTCCGCCGGTAGATGACATCCCTTACCGTACACCAACTGAAACGGTGACATCCCAAGTGGAGTTTTGTATGCTGTTCTGTAAGCCCAAACAGCTTCATCGAGCTTTAAAGACCAATCCTTCCTTGACGGACAAACAACCTTCTCTAGAATGCGCTTTATCTCTCTGTTAGACACTTCCGCTTGACCATTTGTTTGCGGATGATAGGCAGTAGCTACTCGATGATTCACATTATAACGCTGCATCATAGAAGTGAACTTACGGTTGCAAAAATGCGATCCTTCATCACTTATGATTACCCGAGGTTCCAAACCTTGTGAAAATTTGCTTATGAAGAAAATTTAGCACTGCCTTTGCATCATTTGTCGGTAAAGCTTTAACTTCGACCCATTTTGAGACATAATCGACTGCCAGCAAGATGTACTGATTATTGCAAGACGAGATAAAAGGCCCCATGAAATCGATTCCCCATACATCAAAGACCTCGACTTCAAGCATCACATTTAATGGCATCTCATCCTTCCTTGACAAATTTCCCACTCTTTGGCAACGATCACACCTTAAAACAAACTGATGAGCATCCTTGAACAAAGTAGGCCAGAAAAAACCTGCTTGCAGAATACGAGCTGCCGTCTTCTCACCTCCATAGTGTCCACCATAAACCGTGGAATGGCAGTCTCGTAATATCCCCTCCGTCTCACAGAACGGGATACATCTCCTGATGATCTGGTCAGCTCCCTGTCTAAACAAATATGGTTCATCCCACATATACCACTTCACCTCATGCAGAAACTTCTTCTTTTGAGCGGATGTCAAATTAAGGGCATTATATTGCTGACAAGATAGTTTACAATATCTGCAAACCATGGTTCTTCCTCCTGAATTGCAAACAACTGCTCATCCGGAAAAGATTCATTGATTAACGTCCTATCTTGTGAAGTAGAATCGGGATTCTCCAACCTAGAGAGATGGTCAGCTACTTGATTCTCGTACCTTTTCTATCTTTGATCTCTAACTCAAATTCCTGAAGTAAAAGCACCCAACGAATGAGTCTCGGCTTCGAATCCTTCTTAGAAACCAGATAGCGAATAGCTGCATGATCAGTGAATACTGTTACTTTCGTACCAAGCAGATAAGATCGAAATTTCTCAAAGCCAAAGACTATAGCCAAAAGCTCCTTCTCAGTAGTGGTGTAGTTCAATTGGGCCCCATTTAAAGTCTTACTCGCATAGTAGACCACATGGAAGAGATTTTTCTTGCGCTGTCCCAGAACTGCACCTACCGCATAGTCACTCGCATCACACATCATCTCAAACGGTTCTGTCCAATCTGGTGCTGTAATAACTGGTGCCGTGATCAAACTCTCCTTGAGAGTCTCGAATGCTGCCAAACATTCATCATCAAATTTGAAAGGCACATCTTTCTCAAGTAAATTGCACAACGGCTTAGATATCTTTGAAAAGTCCTTGATGAATCGCCGATAAAAACCCGCATGACCGAGAAAACTACGGATTCCTTTCACCGAATTAGGTGGGGGAAGATTTTCAATGACTCCCACCTTGGCCTTGTCCACCTCCAGACCTTTGCTAGAGACCTTATGCCCAAGGATAATGCCTTCACGCACCATAAAATGACATTTCTCCCAATTAAGCACCAAATTAGTTTCCACGCATCTTTTGAGTACGGCGCGCAGATTATTCAAACATTCATCATATGAGTGTCCAAAGACGGAGAAGTCATCCATGAACACTTCGACGTTATTTCCAATCATGTCAGAGAATATAGCCATCATACATCTCTGAAAGGTGGCCGGGCGCCACATAACCCAAACGAAACTCTACGAAAAGCAAATGTGCCAAATGGACAAGTGAAGGTAGTCTTTTCCTGATCCTCTGGTGCAATACAAATCTGATTATACCCGGAATAACCATCCAGAAGACAAAAATACTCATGTCCCGCCAATCTGTCAAGCATTTGATCAATGAATGGAGAGGGAAGTGATCCTTCCTTGTGGCTTTGTTCAATTTTCTATAATCCATGCATACTCTCCATCCTGTAACTGTTCGAGTAGGGATGAGCTCATTCTTTTCATTTGCGACCACAGTGATACCTCCTTTCTTAGGTACACATTGTACGGGCTCACCCACGAGCTGTCAGAAATAGGATAAATGATGCCTGCATCTAGCCATTTCAGAATTTCTTTCTTCACCACCTCCTTCATGATGGGTTCAGTCTTCGCTGCTGTTCCACAGTTGGCTTACTACCTTCCTCTAACAGAATTTTATGCATACAATATGAAGGACTTATCCCCTTGATGTCTGCTATGGTCCATCCTATAGCCGATTTGAATTCTCTCAAAATCCTTAAGAGCTTGTCTTCCTCACTACCTGAAAGGTCAGCTGAAATAATAACAGGTAACGTAGATGAATCACCTAAAAAGCATACCTCAAGTGTTCAGGTAATGGTTTGAGCTCCAAGGTAGGTGCTTCCTCTATTGATGGTTTGAGCTTCCCTTCAGCATTCTTAAGGTCAGAAGTACCAAGAGATTCAAATGGTATGTCGAGCTTTCGCTTCCATGGAGAAGCGTTCAGATATTGTAATTGCTCGTTGCTATCTTCATCACTGTCAAATCCCCCACTAAGGCCTTTTCCAATGCATCAGACATTAGCATGTGATCGAGTTCCGAAGTAACTGCGATATCATCACATCCACTTTTAAACACTCTCATCTTCTGTAGGGAATTTCATTGCCTTGAATACGTTGAAAGGTCACATCCTGATCTTGGACCGCATAGTAAGTTCCCCTTTTTGCACATCTATCAAGGTACGGCCATAGCCAAGAAAGGCCTCCCCAAGATAGGGGAATCTTCTTATCTCCTCAAAAATCCAGAATAACAAAATCTGGCAGGAAAAGAAGAGCTTATCCACCTTGACGAGCACATCCTCAACTATGCCCCTTGGGTAAGTAATGGAACGTTCCGCCAATTGTAGCGACATGTATGTGGGGTTTTGGATCAGGCAGATCCAGCTTTTTAAAGATCGACAAGGCATCAGATTAATGCTTGCTCCCAAATCACAAAGGCACTTGTCAAAGTTAGATTGCCAATGGTGCAAGGAATGTGAAGCTTCCTGGATCTTCAGTTTTGGTGGTAAGTTTTGCTGCAGAACCAGCGCTGCATTCTTCCGTGAGAGCAACGGTTTTCAAGGTCATCAGTTTCACCTTCCTTGAAAGAATAGTCTTCATAAACTTCGCATAACTGGCATTTGTTCCCAGCGCCTCAGTCGAAAGGTATATTGATGTGAAGTTTCTTGAACACCTCCAGAAAACTTCCCGAACTGATCTATCCAGCTTTTGTTGCGCAATCTCTTAGGAAAAGGTGGTGGAGGATGCATAGCTGTTCCTCCCTGTATTAGCCTCAGGCAGAGTGTGTTCAACAGTAGTCTTCTTTGGTTCCCCGCCTTTCTCCTTTGCTTAGATTCTTCATCTCTAACTTCAGCTTCGACTTCTTTTTGCCTTTTCAGCATCAGCTACTTTTCCAGACCTTAAGGTAATAGCCTTGACTTGCTCTTTAGCTTCCTTCCTGCCTGGTAACTTCCGTGTCACTGGGAAGAGTGCCAGGTTGACGATTGAGCACTGCATTGGCTAATTGACCGATTTGATTTTCAAGGGTCTTGATAGAAACCGCCTGACTCTTGCACAACAGCTTAAGTTCCTCAAAATCAGCACTAGTAGGTGCAGCTGCACTTCCCTGTTGAGGATATGATTGCCTTGTAGCATACTGCTGTGGTTGCTGGAATCCAGGTGGGTTAAACTGTTTACTCACTCCTTGCTGATATGGTGGCTGAATAGCATTCTGATTATTCCCCCAGCTGAAATTTGGATGATTTCTGTTGTTAGGATGATAGGTCGCTGGCACTGGCACAGGCTGCTGTTGTCGCTGATAATTATTCACATACTGAACAGATTCGTTGACAAGAGAACACTGATCCGTAGCATGAGAACCTGCACAAAGCTCACAAACCATAGCTATTTGATTAACTCCATACGTAGCCAGAATCAACCTTCATTGATAGCGCTTGGAGCTGGGCTGCAATAGCGGTGGCTGCATCAACTTCCAGAATACCTGCTACCTTGCCTGACGTCATCCTCTGAGTTGGGTTTTGATGCTCATTTGCAGCCATCGTCTCGATAAGATTATACGCCTCAGTATAGCTTTTAGCCCATAAGGCGCCTCCAGCTGCTGCATCGAGCATGGGCCGAGATTGGGCCCCCAAACCATTATAAAAACCAGTGATTACCATCCAATCCGGCATTCCATGATGTGGACATTTTCTCAACATTTCCTTGTAGCGTTCCCAAGCCTCGCACATAGATTCTGTAGGTTGCTGCGCAAACTGAGTAAGAGCACTCCTCATAGCAGCAGTCTTTGCCATTGGATAAAACTTCACCAGAAACTTTTGCGCAAGATCTTGCCACGTAGTGATGACCCAGCTGGTTCAGAATGTAACCAGTCTTTAGCCTTATCCCTCAGTGAGAATGGGAAAAGCCTCAACTTGATAGCCTCATCAGTCACGCCATTATACTTAAAAGTGCTGCAGATCTCGACAAAATTCCTTATGTGCATGTTGGGGTCTTCAGTTGCCGCTCCTCCAAAAGAAACAGAATTCTGCACCATCTGAATAGTGCCCGGCTTGATTTCAAAGGTGTTAGCTTGAATAGCCGGATGAAGGATGCTTGACTGAATGTCATCAATTTTAGGCCGAGAAAAATCCATAAGAGCTGGATCAGCTTGAACAATACGATCTCCCATGTTTACTGGTTCTTTCTGCTCAGTTCCTGAATCCGAATCCTCAAAATCTAACTTCTCCGGTGTATCAAGAACTTCGTCTTTCTCCTCAGCTGTATCTAAGGTCCTCTTGCGAGCACGAGAACGAGTTTGCATAAACGTTGCTAAAGTACCTGAAACACAACCGAAAAGAGTAATTAACTACTACGTCCTAATCACTGAGTCCTAATGACCAATGATGGTAAGTACATAAACTAAACAAATACGCCGAGTCCCCGGCAGCGGCGCCAAAAACTTGTTAGGGCGAAATCACGCACTAATATTCACGCAAGTATACGCGTTCGCAAGTAATATAGAATACTTTCTAGTTCGTTCCCTCAGAGACTCAGACTAATTATTGTCTAATTTAACTCACTCACCAATGTATGATTACTTCTCAATGTTAAGATAATAACACTTAAAATTGTTGATTAAATATTAACTATAATTAACTACTTAATTAACCACTTAACTAACACTTCAATTTATCAATAATAAAACACTCATGAGATCACAACTTCATTATTACTTCCTTCTATAGCCATTGTTATTACCTTTAGCATGTGACAGATGATATTAATCGAATAACACGAAACTGATAAAAGCCAACTTTCATTGTACTAATACCATTCTACCAAACATCCACAATTAAGATAGAAGTTAAATATAGAAGTTGAATAGTCATCAATTATGTTGAGTTCCTATATGTCTACAGAAATTGACAACACAACGATTTAAGCACAAGTTATTCCTTTTTTACATAGGGCAAATAAAACTGTTAGAGTTACCCACTAATCATGCACAACGTACATGAACCTATGCTAGCATGGCAAGTTCTAAATCTCAAGATCCACCGTCGCTTCACAAGAGATTAACACCCTATCTTATATGTTCGCGACGCACATAAGACGAATACGCACAACCAATACTAGATATCATGCAATCATCACATACTAAAGTATTAAACAATTAACTAAAGAATTCCATAATAAATCCGTTGCAACCCCATGATCACGATTAGCCCATAATAGAACTTATCGCCATCATGGGTTCATATGAAATCATGATAAACAACACAAGAAAATAACTAACTTATAATTAAAACAGAGTACGTCACAAGAGTAAATAAGTCAAAGCAAGAAAACTAGCATCCAACGTTACAACGAAACAAGAATCACAAGAATATATGCTTCCTCTTCGTGCTGTGTGCTAAATCGGTCTTCTTCCTTATCTCCTTCGCTTCTTGCAAAACACAATCTAAAACATAATCTCCTCTTTTTTTACTCTATGAAAAATGTCTCAAATCTACCTATATAATAGTCCCATAAAACTCAGATTACATAGAAGTTGGAAGCCAAACAGAAGTAGAAGTCTAAAATAATATCTTTTTCCCCGACCCTGCGCGGCCGCTCAGCATTTCTGCGCGGGCGCGCAAGGCTGCTGCGCGGCCGCTCAGCATTGCTGCGCGGGCGCGCAGGACCCTACTGGAAAATTTCCAGGTTTGCTCCGTTTTTTCGCCGTAATCTGCCCATTCTTTTCCTCTCGCAATGGTGAACACATGCCAAGGCTTATTCTTGATGATTCCTTCTCCGAAATGCAACTAATACCCTAAATGCATAAACACTAGAAAAACGCATCAAATACACAAAATACTTGATTTCAAGACACCAATTTAAGCCATTTTAAGACGTTCTAAGTGGAATAAAATGCCACTTATCACCGGGGCGCCACATAACCCAAATGAAACTCTACGAAAAGCAAATGTGCCAAATGGACAAGTGAAGGTAGTCTTTTCCTGATCCTCTGGTGTAATACAAATCTGATTATACCCGGAATAACCATCCAGAAGACAAAAATATTCATGTCCCGCCAATCTGTCAAGCATTTGATCAATGAATGGGAGAGGGAAGTGATCCTTCCTTGTGGCTTTGTTCAATTTTCTATAATCCATGCATAGTCTCCATCCTGTAACTGTTCGAGTAGGGATGAGCTCATTCTTTTCATTTGCGACCATAGTGATACCTCCTTTCTTAGGTACACATTGCACGGGGCTCACCCACGAGCTGTCAGAAATAGGATAAATGATGCCTACATCTAGCCATTTCAGAATTTCTTTCTTCACCACCTCCTTCATGATCGGGTTCAGTCTTCGCTGCTGTTCCACAGTTGGCTTACTACCTTCCTCTAACAAAATTTTATGCATACAATATGAAGGACTTATCCCCTTGATGTCTGCTATGGTCCATCCTATAGCCGATTTGAATTCTCTCAAAATCCTTAAGAGCTTGTCTTCCTCACTACCTGAAAGGTCAGCTGAAAATAACAGGTAACGTAGATGAATCACCTAAAAAAGCATACCTCAAGTGTTCAGGTAATGGTTTGAGCTCCAAGGTAGGTGCTTCATCTATTGATGGTTTGAGCTTCCCTTCAGCATTCTTAAGGTCAGAAGTACCAAGAGATTCAAATGGTATGTCGAGCTTTCGCTTCCATGGAGAAGCGTTCAGATATTGTAATTGCTCGTTGCTATCTTCATCATCGCTGTCAAAATCCCCCACTAAGGCCTTTTCCAATGCATCAGACATTAGCATGTGATCGAGTTCCGAAGTAACTACGGAATCAATCACATCCACTTTTAAACACTCCTCATCTTCTGTAGGGAATTTCATTGCCTTGAATACATTGAAGGTCACATCCTGATCTTGGACCCGCATAGTAAGTTCCCCTTTTTGCACATCTATCAAGGTACGGCCAGTAGCCAAGAAAGGCCTCCCCAAGATTATGGGAATCTTCTTATCTTCCTCAAAATCCAGAATAACAAAATCTGCAGGAAAGAAGAGCTTATCTACCTTGACGAGCACATCCTCAACTATGCCCCTTGGGTAAGTAATGGAACGGTCCGCCAATTGTAGCGACATGTATGTGGGTTTTGGATCAGGCAGATCCAGCTTTTTAAAGATCGACAAGGGCATCAGATTAATGCTTGCTCCCAAATCACAAAGGCACTTGTCAAAAGTTAGATTGCCAATGGTTCAAGGAATGGTGAAGCTTCCTGGATCTTTCAGTCTTGGTGGTAACTTTTGCTGCAGAACAGCGCTGCATTCTTCCGTGAGAGCAACGGTTTCAAGGTCATCCAGTTTCACCTTCCTTGAAAGAATAGTCTTCATAAACTTCGCATAACTAGACATTTGTTCCAGAGCCTCAGCGAAAGGTATATTGATGTGAAGTTTCTTAAACACCTCCAGAAACTTCCCGAACTGTCTATCCAGCTTTTGTTGCTGCAATCTCTTAGGAAAAGGTGGTGGAGAATAGAGCTGTTTCTCCCCTGTATTAGCCTCAGGCAGAGTGTGTTCAATAGTAGTCTTCTTTGGTTCCCCCACTTTCTCCTTTTGCTTAGATTCTTCATCTCTAACTTCAGCTTCGACTTCTTTTGCCTTTTCAGCATCAGCTACTTTCCAGACCTTAAGGTAATAGCCTTGACTTGCTCTTTAGCTTCCTTCCTGCCTGGTACTTCCGTGTCACTGGGAAGAGTGCCAGGTTGATGATTGAGCACTGCATTGGCTAATTGACCGATTTGATTTTCCAAGGTCTTGATAGAAACCGCCTGACTCTTGCACAACAGCTTAAGTTCCTCAAAATCAGCACTAGTAGGTGCAGCTGCACTTCCCTGTTGAGGATATGATTGCCTTGTAGCATACTGCTGTGGTTGCTGGAATCCAGGTGGGTTAAACTGTTTACTCAATCCTTGCTGATATGGTGGCTGAATAGCATTCTGATTATTTCCCCAGCTGAAATTTGGATGATTTCTGTTGTTAGGATGATAGGTCGCTGGCACAGGCTGCTGTTGTCGCTGATAATTATTCACATACTGAACAGATTCGTTGACAAGAGAACACTGATCCGTAGCATGAGAACCTGCACAAAGCTCACAAACCATAGCTATTTGATTAACTCCATATGTAGCCAAAGAATCAACCTTCATTGATAGCGCTTGGAGCTGGGCTGCAATAGCGGTGGCTGCATCAACTTCCAGAATACCTGCGACCTTGCCTGACGTCATCCTCTGAGTTAGGTTTTGATGCTCGTTTGCAGCCATTGTCTCTATAAGATTATACGCCTCAGTATAGCTTTTAGCCCATAAGGCTCCTCCAGCTGCTGCATCGAGCATGGGCCGAGATTGGGCCCCCAAACCATTATAAAAACCAGTGATTACCATCCAATCCGGCATTCCATGATGTGGACATTTTCTCAACATTTCCTTGTAGCGTTCCCAAGCCTCGCACATAGATTCTGTAGGTTGCTGCGCAAACTGAGTAAGAGCACTCCTCATAGCAGCAGTCTTTGCCATTGGATAAAACTTCACCAGAAACTTTTGCGCAAGATCTTGCCACGTAGTGATGGACCCAGCTGGTTCAGAATGTAACCAGTCTTTAGCCTTATCCCTCAGTGAGAATGGGAAAAGCCTCAACTTGATAGCCTCATCAGTCACGCCATTATACTTAAAAGTGCTGCAGATCTCGACAAAATTCCTTATGTGCATGTTGGGGTCTTCAGTTGCCGCTCCTCCAAAAGAAACAGAATTCTGCACCATCTGAATAGTGCCCGGCTTGATTTCAAAGGTGTTAGCTTGAATAGCCGGATGAAGGATGCTTGACTGAATGTCATCAATTTTAGGCCGAAAAAAATCCATAAGAGCTGGATCAGCTTGAACAATACGATCTCCCATGTTTACTGGTTCTTTCTGCTCAGTTCCTGAATCCGAATCCTCAAAATCTAACTTCTCCGGAGTATCAAGAACTTCGTCTTTCTCCTCAGCTGTATCTAAGGTCCTCTTGCGAGCACGAGAACGAGTTTGCATAAACGCTTGCTAAAGTACCTGAAACACAACCAAAAAGAGTAATTAACTACTACGTCCTAATCACTGAGTCCTAATGACCAATGATGGTAAGTACATAAACTAAACAAATACGCCGAGTCCCCGCAGCGGCGCCAAAAACTTGTTAGGGCGAAAATGCACTAATATTCACGCAAGTATACGCGTTCGCAAGTAATATAGAATACTTTCTAGTTCGTTCCCTCAGAGACTCAGACTAAGTTATTGTCTAATTAAACTCACTCACCAATGTATGATTACTTCTCAATGTTAAGATAACACTTAAAATTGTTGATTAAATATTAATTATAATTAACTACTTAATTAACCACTTAACTAACACTTCAATTTATCAATAATAAAACACTCATGAGATCACAACTTCATTATTACTTCCTTCTATAGCCATTGTTATTACCTTTAGCATGTGACAGTGATGATATTAATCGAATAACACGGAACTGATAAAAGCCAACTTTCATTGTACTAATACCATTCTACCAAACATCCACAATTAAGATAGAAGTTGAATAGTCATCAATTATGTTGAGTTCCTATATGTCTACAGAAATTGACAACATAACGATTTAAGCACAAGTTATTCCTTTTGATTACATAGGGCAAATAAAACTGTTAGAGTTACCCACTAATCATGCACAACGTACATGGACCTATGCTAGCATGGCAAGTTCTAAATCTCAAGATCCACCGTCGCTTCACAAGAGATTAACACCCTATCTTATATGTTCGCGACGCACATAAGACGAATACGCACAACCAATACTAGATATCATGCAATCATCACACACTAAAGTATTAAACAATTAACTAAAGAATTTCATAATAATCCGTTGTAACCCCATGATCACGATTAGCCCATAATAGAACTTATCGCCATCATGGGTTCATATGAACATGATAAACAACACAAGAAAATAATAACTAAACTAATTATATTAAAACAGAGTACGTCACAAGAGTAAATAAGTCAAAGCAAGAAACTAGCATCCAACGTTACAACGAAACAAGAATCACAAGAATATATGCTTCCTCTTCGTTGCGGTGTGCTAAATCGGTCTTCTTCCTTATCTCCTTCGCTTCTTGCGCAAAACACAATCTAAAACATAATCTCCTTTTTTTTCTCTGTGAAAACGTCTCAAATCTACTTATATAGTCCCATAAAACTCAGATTACATAGAAGTTGGAAGCCAAACAGAAGTAGAAGTCTAAAATAATTTATCCTTTTCCCCGACCCTGCGCGGCCGCTCAGCATTTCTGCGCGGGCGCGCAAGGCTGCTGCGCGGCCGCTCAGCATTGCTGCGCGGGCGCGCAGGACCCTACTGGAAAAAATCCAGGTTTGCTCCATTTCTTCACCGTAATCTGCCCGTTCTTTTCCTCTCGCAATGATGAACACATGCCAAGGCTTATTCTTGATGATTCCTCCTCCGAATTGCAACTAATACCCTGAAATGCATAAACACTAGAAAACGCATCAAATACACAAAATACTTGATTTCAAGACACCAATTTAAGCCATTTTAAGACGTTCTAAGTGGTATAAAAGCCACTTATCAGCAGCTATAGTTTTTGCTTTGAAGATTTGGAGACATTATTTGTATGGAGGAAAGTGTGAGATTTTCACGGATCATAAAAGTTTGAAATATATATTTACCCAGAAGGAACTTAATATGAGGCAAAGGAGATGGTTAGAATTGATCAAGGATTATGATTGCTCGATTAATTATCATCCCGGTAAGGCGAATGTGGTGGCAGACGCATTAAGTCGGAAGGAAAAGTTAAATGAATTATCAGTACCTGAAGATATATATAAGAATTTCAGAAATTGGAATTGGAAATTAGAGTTTGCGAGCCTGAGAAAGCGAAAGTGTACAGTATGACTTTCCAGCCGGAGTTGTTGGAGAAAATAAAGAAATGTCAGAAAGATGTAATGGATCAAGATATAAATTGTTTGATAGGTGAAGAATTATGCACGCAGAAGGTTGATCAAGGCATTTTGAGATTTTCATCTAGAATCTGGATTCCACCAGTGACGGAGTTAAAGAATGAAATTTTACAAGAAGCACATAGTTCAAGATATTCCATCCATCCAGGGAGTACCAAAATGTACAGAGATTTAAAGAAAAATTATTGGTGGCCAGATATGAAGGGGAAATTGCAGAATGGGTTAGCAAATGTTATACCTGTCAGAGAGTTAAAGCAGAGCATCAAAGACCAAGCGGATTGCTACAGCCATTGGAGATTCCAGAGTGGAAGTGGGAACATATTACCATGGATTTCATAGTTGGATTACCAAGGACAAGAGCTAATCATGATGCCATTTGGGTTATAGTGGATAGACTTACCAACTCAGCTCATTTTCTGCCTATAAATGAAAGATTTTCGCTCGACAAGTTGGTCCATATGTACCTAAAGAAATTGTAGTTCGTCATGGAGTTCCAGTGTCTATCGTATCTGATCGAGATCCAAGGTTTAATTCAAGATTCTGGAAGAGTTTTCAAGAATGTTTGGGAACAAGACTGAATATGAGTACGGCTTATCACCCCCAAACGGATGGCCAAAGTGAAAGAACGATCCAGACAATCGAGGATATGTTACGTGTTTGTGCTATTGATTTCAAAGGAAGTTGGGACGAACATTTACCCCTGGTAGAGTTTGCTTACAACAACAGTTATCATGCCAGCATTGGAATGCCACCTTATGAAGCCCTTTATGGACGCAAATGTAGATCTCCATTATATTGGAACGAAGTAGGAGAACGCAAAATACTCGGACCTGAATTGGTGCAACAGACAAAGGAAGTTGTTGAAATTATCCAGAAGAGATTAATAGCCACACAAAATCGTCAGAGAGATATGCAGACCAGTCAAGGAAAGACATGGAATTTGAAGAAGGGAGCTTGGTATTATTAAAAGTATCACCGTGGAAAGGACTAACGAGGTTTGGGAAGAAAGGGAAGCTAAGCCCAAGATATGTCGGACCTTTTGAGATCCTAAAGAGCGTTGGCAAAGTCGCTTACGAATTGGCGTTACCTTCGCACATGGGGCACATTCACAATGTTTTTCATGTATCGATGCTCAATAAATATAATCCAGACTCCAGGCATGTAATAGAATATGAGCCAATAGAGCTTCAGGCAGATTTATCATATGTAGAGAATCCAATAGAGATTTTAGAGGAAAAAAGAAAGTATTGAGGAATAAAGTGATAAAGTTAGTAAGAGTATTGTGGAGAAACCCAAAGGTTGAAGAGTCAACCTGGGAGTTAGAAAGTGATATGAGAGAAAAGTATCCTCATTTGTTTCTTAGGAGATTCTGAGGACAGAATCCTTTTAAGGGGGAAGGATGTAATATCCGGGATATATCGTGTAATTATTTTCGATATTAAATAATTATTATGTGTGTTCAGTATCTATTTTGTGAATTAATTGTTAAGTGATATATGTACTTGAATATTCAAAAATATTAATTGAGTATTTTAATTTTATATGTCCAAAATAAAATATAGATAATTGTCATATCTTCCTAATTATTTTTATGTTGATTTATAGATTTATAAGAATCATATGAAATTTTTAAAATCTTTTTCCGGGTAATTAAAATTTATTTTATAAAAATGGGAACCAACCGACGTCAACCGTTGTTACGTTTTTGGAACCCGAAACTCTTCCGAGAACTCCTTCCTAGCCTAATTGTAATATTCCGAGCATTTTCCATGTTTTGACTTTTTCGATCCGGCGTACGGTTTGTCCTGCGCGGGTCCCGGCATAACATTTTCGATACAATATTCGTTTCGGTATATTAATAAAACCCGTATTTTCGATAAATGGGAGCTTTTTATTAAACTATCCCAATTATCACTTCGTAGTACGTGTAACTGGGTGCTGAGACCAAGACCGCAGTACAAGCTGTACTGATTTGGATAATTATCCTGAAAACCGATACCGTTTGGATCAGTTTTTATAAATAAACGTACCATTTTATATCCGAAATGATCCAACGGGATACTAATTTTCCATAATTATAAATAGCCTTTTACCGTATTTTATTTCGTATAAAAATCAATTGCAGAAAGATAATTATATAATTTTACAGAGAAAAATCTTATATTCATAAACTGTTCTAAGAATCAAACAGCAAAACGAAGGCGTTACCGATCTCTGTTTTTAAAGCTTGAGTAACCAAAACGAAGGATTTGAGGTGTTCTATCAGATTCTGAGCTTTGTTTCACTGCAGAATCAAAGGTTTTCTAAAAATTATTTATTTTCGAATTTATTTATTAAAAATATGAATTTTTGTTCGAATGATTGTTTGTATGATTTGATGATTGCATGTTGTAGAGCTTGTTTTCCAGATGATTTTCATATGTCATACGTCTGATTTGGAGTTCAATAACATGTTCAAATTTGAGTTTGATTTTCGAATTTTAAAATTAGGGTTTATAACCCGTATGAATGTTCTTAATTGAAATTTGGGGGTTTCTTATTCTGTGATAGATTGATGATGTGTTATAGTGGGTTGTGTTCTCTGTGAAATTTGCAATCTAGTCGTATAAGTTTCATGAACCAAGGAGGTCAGTAGAGAAGGGAGTTGTGTTTTGAAGTTTTCCGATGTTCGCCGGAAACTGGAAAACTTCACGGCCAAATTCCGGCCAACTCAGGGATTGTTAGGATGAATTGATTGCATGGTTGTGTTCCTGATGTTGTGTAGATGTGATCTGGAGGTGTTGGTGGGGTGAGGACGCCGGGAACGTGTTCTCCGGCGAACCCGACTGTTTTCCGGCGAAGAGCTGGAAAATTACAGTTTGGTACCCCAACTTTTGAAAACGATGCAGTTAGGTCCCTGAGGTTTGCAGACTTTGCAAATTTAGGATTCCTGTTTATAAATGTTTAAAAATCATATTTCTTATTTATTTTTATTATAAAAATTCATTTTTAATTTCTGAAAATTCTAAAAATTATTATTTTAATTCCGAAAATTATTTAATTCACAAATAAATCTGAATTAATTAGTTAATTAATTTCAGTTAATTTTTAATTGATTAGTTAGTCAATTAATTCGAAAATTAATTGATTAATTGATTTAATTAATTATTAATTGATTTTTAATTAATTATTTAATTAGATTTAATTATTAAAAATGATTTAAAAATTTTGAAAAATAGTTTCGAGCTTTAAAATATTATTCTAAATTATTTTCAAGGCTCGATAATTATTCTAAAATTGTTTCGGAGCCAGAATTGGTCAACCGAACCCTGGTTATTAACCGAAATTGATCCAACGACCCGTTTTAATTCCGAAAAATGTTTTAAAAATTATTTTAAATACCCGAAAGCACATTTATGACCCGAGACTTCTTTATAAATGATATGTCATTGATTACGTGATGTATTATGTGTTATACGTGACCTGTTGTTTGACTATCGGTCTATATATTCGGTGTTTACTTCGTTATTGCATAGATTTCAATCCGTTAATCGGATTTGGGTAAAACGAAGGGTAGATAGAAGTGTGTGTTGAATAGAACTCTATGAGTTGATGATTGATAGATACTTATGATATGTGAGCAGAAAAGGCAAGACGTAGGAAAGGAAAACAGATAGTTGAAGAGTAAGACGGTTGTGATTGGAAGTCAGTGCAGAGTAGTAAGCTAATACCAGGCAAGTGTTCTGAACTTTCTCGAGACATTGTAATTCTTGATAGTCTTGTTGACATTGCAAGTGCTTTAAAGCACAGAAACCTAAACCCTGATTTCAGTTATTGTTCTTGAGCCATGAACCATATTCTTTCTAAGCCATTGATTATTGTAAACCCAAACTCGAACCTCAAGTATACGATACTATTCCATTAATACATGCAAACAAAACCCAAACACTGAACTGAATTACTTGTACATTCAACCATTGTATCCTATGCTTTGAGAGCCCAAATCTTTGAAACCCTGAAATGTTGATTCTTTTATTATCCAATTCTTTCATTACCCAGCGTTCAAGCTTTTAAACTACTTATTTGATCCTTACAAAGATTGAAAACCTTTCATTGTTAAACACTCATTATTGTTAATGATTTTGGTTATTGTTTATTATTGCATATTCTGTTATTATGTTAGAATTGGATTGTTTTTATAAAATTGTGGACCAGATTCGTGGTCAGACCATATAATGGTCAAGTTAGGCCAATGTGTGCCTTGGATCCAGTAGTTAGAGCAATGCTGTGTGCCTTGCTCGGGGTTAGTGCGTGACTGATCAGCAGCCTAACCTTGGCTTTTAAATTAAAAGTATAATATCCAATTCTAAATCATAATCCAATGTTCACTTGATATCATAATCATAGTCACCTGATGATCATTATTCTCAGTTTTGTCATTTTGACTTGCTGAGCTAGTTAGCTTATTTGTGCGATGTTGTTTATATTCTTTCCAGATAAAAAGGAACCAGTTGGTAGCGAGAATCCCCAGTCCAGCACGAGAGCTAGGGGTTCAGGTTGAGAAAGCTGAGCTAGTAGGCTTCTTTGGGATAATTTAAGTTTGTAAAAGTTTGTATTAATGTTTGATACTCAGTGTGAGTTTGAAATAGTTGGGATTTGAACGGTTTGTAATATATTAGTGTGTTTGGCTTGTGTGCATACTTTAACCTGTTGCGGTCCGTGGTAGTTGATAAGTAGGGTCACTGCATATATATTATTATCTTTATTATTGTTATAAGCAGGTTATAATTAAGATGTGTGTGTGGACCCCAAACTTCTGACCCGGGTTTGGAGGGCGTCACAGGTTAGCTCTTCCTGAATGCTGGGATTTGAAGGCAACGACAATAAGAGACAACTACAATCTTGATGAAACAACTCTTGACGAAATCTATGGAATGCTCAAGACTCATGAGCTTGAGATGGAACAAAGAAGTAAGAGGAAAGGAGGAAAGTCAAGGACAGTTGCTCTTAAGGCTGAAGAAGAATCCCCCAAAGCAGCTTCCTCAAAGAAAGACAAGGGTAAAGCTCTTTTCATAAAGTCTGATACTGAGTCATCAAGTTCTGAGAGTGATGATGACTCAGATTCTGAAAGCTTGCCTGAGACTGATGCTGATGAGGAGATGATGAAGCTGTGTGCTCTTATGGTGAAAGGAATCACAAAGATTGCATACAGAAAGTTCAGGAAGGGAAAGAAGTTTTCCAGGAAAGGCATAAGTTCTGATAAGAAGAATTTCAGAAGATCTGAAGGCAGAGGAGGAAAGTCTGACAGAGGAGATTACACCAATGTTAAATGCTATAACTGTGGTGAGAAAGGCCACATATCTCCTGATTGCAAGAAGGTAAAGGGTGACAAAGGCAAGGCTCTTGTCACAAAGTAGAAAAGCTGGACAGACACCTCAGACTCTGAAAGTGAGGAAAACTATGCATTGATGGCAAATGCTGATAAAGAAAGTGCTGAGAGCAGTTCTAAAGCTGCTGAAACAAAGGTACCTCAGACTACTTATGCTTTTCATACTGATGATATTAATGAGTTAAAAAGATATCTTAAAACCATGTTTGTTAGTTATAGAGATCAAACTTTAACATGTGAAAGATTAACTTCTGAAAATCTTGCATTTAAGAAAAGAAATGATTTCTTAGAAAAAGAGTTAGTCATGTTCCATCAAACTCAGAAGGATAGAGATGATGCTTTTTATGTTAGGGATAAAGTGCTAAAAATGAATGAATCTCTAAAAACTGAGTTAAAAAAGGAAAGAGAGATTATCAGGACTTGGACTAACTCTGGCAAAACAACTCAAAATTTGCTAAGTAGTGGAAACTGGAAAGAGGGCTTAGGTTATGGAGAAGATAAGAATGATAAAGGAACTGAAGAAATTAAGCCTGTTGATAAGCAAAAGGCAAAGTTAAAACCTGTTAAGTTTGTAACTGTAAAGTCTGAAAATGAGAAATCAGAAGTTTTAAAGGAATTAACTTCTGACAAACTAAAACAGGAAAAGACAGCTGAAGTGAACATAGGCTTAATGACAAAGAAGCAGCTTAAGTATAAGCTGAAAGATGTTAAGAATGCAAACAAGGTAAAATCACCTAGAAAAAATAGGAATGGAAAGGAAGGTGTGAATAAAAGCAATAATTATAAACCTGTTCCTGATGCTTCTAGGAAAACATGTCATAACTGTGGAAGTTCTAACCATCTGGCTTCTTTTTGCAGGAAGAATAAGAATATTAACTCCTTACCTTCAAAATCAGGAGTTAAGAGTCAGTCTGTTAGATACAAACCACAAAATCCTTGTTTTCATTGTGGTAGTTTATGGCATTCCATTTATACTTGTAAGGAATATCATAGCTTGTACTATGATTATTATCAAATAAAACCTTCTTTGAAGAAAGTTTCCATTGTTCCTTCTAGTGTAAATTCTGATTCAAAGTCTGATAGTGTAAGTTCTGATAAGAAAAATGTTAAAATAAACTCTGATGCTAAATCCGCTGCAAATGTTAACAAACTTAATAAGGCCAAAGGATTCAAGCAAGTCTGGGTCCTTAAAACTAATAATTAGTGGTCTTTGTGATTGCAGGGCAACAGGAAAAATATTCTAGTTCTGGACAGTGGATGTTCAGGACATATGAATGGAAATAAGGCCCTGCTATCAGACTTTATGGAGAAAGCTGGCCCAAGTGTTTCTTATGGAGATGGCAACATTGGAAAAATATTGGGATATGGCAATATCAATCTTGGAAATGTCATAATTAAAGAAGTAGCTCTGGTCTCAGGACTTAAACACAACCTACTGAGTATAAGTCAAATATGTGACAGAGGTTATCATGTTGATTTCTTTGAAGAACACTGTGAAATTGTGAGTAAATCTAAAGGCAAAGTTGTTCTGAAAGGATACAGACGTGGTAACATTTATGAAGCTAAGCTTTCAACAAGTACTGATGGTTCTGTAATTTGTCTGATGAGTAGAGCATCAATTGAAGAAAGCTGGAATTGGCATAAGAAACTCTCTCATTTAAATTTCAACAATATAAATGAACTGGTCAAGAAAAATCTTGTGAGAGGACTGCCAAAGTCAGTATTTGCTCCTGATGGTCTTTGTGATTCCTGTCAGAAGGCCAAACAAAGAAAATCTTCATTCAAGAGCAAGACTGAATCATCAATTCTTGAGCCTTATCATCTACTACATGTTGATCTATTTGGTCCAGTAAATGTCATTTCTATTGCAAAGAAGAAGTATGCGTTGGTCATAGTGAATGAGTGCACCAGATACACATGGGTGTATTTCTTGCACACAAAAAGTGAAACTGCATCTATCTTGATTGATCATGTCAAACATCTGGATAAAATGGTCAAAGATTCTGTGAAAGTTTTAAGGAGTGATAATGGCACTGAGTTCAAGAATTTGATAATGGAAGAGTTCTGCAAAACCCATGGAATAAAGCAGGAATTTTCTGCTCCTGGAACTCCACAGCAAAATGGAGTTGTTGAAAGGAAGAATAGAACTCTCATTGAAGCTGCACGTACAATGCTTGAAGAAGCGAAGCTTCCAACCTATTTATGGGCTGAAGCTGTGCAGACTGCTTGTTTTACTCAAAATGCAACACTCATTAACAAGCATGGAAAAACACCATATGAGATGGTGAAGAAAAAGAAGCCAAATCTGAAATATTTTCATGTATTTGGATGCAAGTTTTTTGTTCTCAAGACTCATCCTGAACAGCTATCAAAGTTTGATCTAAAAGCTGATGAAGGAATCTTTGTTGGATATCCACTTTCCAAAAAAGCCTTTAGAGTCTATAATTTGAGAACAAAAGTGCTCATGGAATCTATCAATGTCTCTTTTGATGACAAGAAGATTACTGGTCTTGAAGATTTCATTGACCATGATCAGCTGAGATTTGAAAATGAAGACTCAAATTCTGATACTGAAAATCCTGACAGTCTAAGTCCTAATACTGTAAACTCTGATGGATTAAACTCTGATGTTATTAAAACTGTGGTAAATACGTCAAAGGAAGATGCACCTATGCAGGGGGAGCATACTCAAGATCCTACCACAGCTCAAGAAACATCAGAACATACATCTGGCTCTTCAAGTTCTGATTCGTCAAGTTTTGATAAGCCAAGTTCTGATAATGCTGAAAATCTAAATACTGATGACTCCAACTCAGAGAGCATAGTTTCAGGTGGAGCATCAGAAAATGAAAATGAAGATAGCATGGATAATGGGGGAGCATCCAGTTCTAGAGACAACCTTCCATCTGCAAGGAAGTGGACAAAATCACATACACCTGATTTGATAATTGGAAATCCTGATGCAGGTGTCAGAACTAGAACAGGTACTTCAAATGAATGTCTCTACAATTCTTTTCTCTCTCAGACTGAGCCAAAGAAAGTTGAAGAAGCTCTTCAAGATGCTGATTGGGTGCAAGCAATGCAGGAAGAGTTAAATGAATTTGAAAGAAACAAAGTCTGGACCCTAGTGCCAAGACCAAAGAATAGATCTGTTGTTGGTACAAAATGGGTATTCAGAAACAAAACTGACAGTGATGGCATAATTACAAGGAATAAGGCAAGACTGGTCGCAAAAGGATATTCTCAACAGGAGGGAATTGATTATGATGAAACATTTGCACCAGTTGCTAGGTTAGAAGCCATAAGGATATTTTTGGTTAATGCTGCTCACAACAAGTTTAATGTCTTTTAAATGGATGTGAAAAGTGCTTTTCTCAATGGAGAATTGGAGGAGGAAGTATATGTTGAACAACCTCCAGGCTTTGTAGATTCCAAACATCCAGATTATGTCTACAGGCTTGATAAAGCACTTTATGGACTTAAGCAAGCTCCCAGAGCATGGTATGAGACTTTAGCTCAGTTTCTTCTGGAAAGTGGATTCAACAGAGGAACAATAGACAAAATACTATTCTACCTCAACCATGGAAATGACTTACTTCTTGTCCAGATTTATGTTGATGATATCATCTTTGGATCTACAAATGATAGACTTTGCAAGAAGTTTGCCAAACTGATGCAGTCAAGATATCAGATGAGTATGATGGGGGAACTTAGCTACTTTCTGGGTCTTCAAGTCAAGCAGAATGAAGAAGGCACTTTCATTTGTCAATCTAAGTACACCAGAAACTTGCTGAAGAAATTCGGAATGCAAGATTGTTCAAGTGCATCCACTCCCATGGCCACTGCAACAAAACTGGATAAGGATACTGGTAAATCAGTAGATATTACTGATTACAGAGGTATGATTGGCTCTCTACTCTATCTAACTGCTAGTAGACCTGATATCATGTATGCTACCTGTCTTTGTGCAAGATTTCAAGCAGATCCAAGAGAACCTCACTTAACAGCTGTGAAAAGAATCTTTAAGTATCTTAAAGGAACAGCTAATCTGGGATTGTGGTATCCTAGAGAATCAGACTTTAAACTAATAGGTTACTCAGATACAGATTTTGCAGGCTGCAAAATTGACAGGAAAAGCACAAGTGGAAGCTGCCAATTGCTTGGAGGCAGATTGGTTTCTTGGTTCAGCAAGAAACAAAAGTCAATTTCCACATCAACTGCAGAAGCAGAGTATATTGCTGCAGGAAGCTGTTGTGCACAGATTCTTTGGATGAAGAATCAGTTACTGGATTATGGGTTAACATATTTCAAAATCCCTATTTACTGTGATAATCAAAGTGCTATTGCTATGACAGGTAATCCAGTTCAACACTCTATGACAAAGCACATCAGCATCAGGTACCACTTCATCAGGGAACATGTGGATGAAGGTACAGTGGAATTGTATTTTGTTCCCACAGATCAATAACTAGCAGATATCTTCACAAAACCACTATGTGAAACTACTTTTACAAGATTGGTAAATGAACTTGGAATGGTTTCAGGTTCTTTCTTTAAATCTGCTTAGTCTTGTTCTGTGTTATCAGACTTTATGCTCAGTATTTACAGAATTAATCTCATTGTGTATTCTGTGCTTAATTGATAAATGTTTTTAAGTACTGACTGATGTCTGATATATATTTCTCAACTCTGATAAGTGATATGTCTGTTTAAGTAATTATTCAATCCTATGAGGATAACTGTGCTAGATACTGACCTAGTAGTCTTTAATAAACAAATGATTCCATGTAAGAAGTAATTATTTCAGTGGAAATCTTATGACACTAGCAAATTCTGATAATTGAGCTTAGTTGAGTTTACTTTGTATATCTTATTACTAAGTCACAAATTAGAATAATGCTACTCATCTGTTAAGTTCTGATACTAGTAAAACTGCTGAATGTACTAAGTGCTGATAAACCTCACTTATCAAAAGAAAAAGCAAAAAGATCAAAGAATAAAATCAGGTACTCCTTTGAGATCTAGAGTAAAAATGTGGAAGGGACGACCCAAGTGCATTGCTGGTATTAAGTAAATATGCATTAGAAAAGCAAAATATTTTCTTGGTGACTTTTCACACTCTATGATTACTGGAGAAATACTCTGATAATAACATAAATTCTGATAAGCAGTCGTGACTCACTTACACTGAGAAGCCACTGTAAAATAGAATTTCAAAAGATGCATAAAATTAGCACAAAACAGTTGAGGTGGACTCAAGCATGAACTCATTCATCAGTAAGTTTCAGGACAATGACAGCTCTTTAGCAAAATTTTAATTATGCCTTATTTCTAAGATGTCCTGAAGTGAATCAGACTTTACTCTTTGTCTGTTATTTAGCTTAATACACACACTAATCACTCCATATGAATGATGAAAATTACTGTGGTGGTCTATGTTATTTTAGATAAACAGTCACTGTGTCACTTTACACAAATTCCGAGGACAAGTTCTAGTTACACGTTCTGATGATTAAGTTCTGAAGTCTATAACTCAGAACTTGTATGAGGATTTACTAAGACGAGCATTCCTTTTTCGAGTTAAGAAATTATGTTCTGATGACTGTTAAGTTCTGGTATAGGTCTAAGTTCTGATTTCTCAGTCTAATCCTTTACTTGGCTTATCTGTGAATAAAATTTGGTAACAGTCTCAGTTCGAACTAGAATATGTTGAAGTGGAAGATTAATAGTCACTATGATTAGGATTAATGGTATTCGTACTTGAACAGTCCATTGTTTCTTGTTTCTTGTGCGTTTTAAACCATGATTCCTCTTTCTAATGAATGTTATTCTTTTTCAAAGTCTAGGGAGACGAGGTAGAATTAATTCTACCTGTCAGCATTCAATTTCTTTGCGTCTCCTGGCATTCTCTTGCCTATATAAGCAACCACTTCACATCAGCCTTCCCATCACACTTTTATCACAAACTCACTCTCGTTTTTCATTTATCATCACAAATGGCTGCATTTGGCTGGTTCTACAATTATGGTGATGAGACTGTGCATGTCTTTTTGAATGGAATTCCAACTCCATACCCTATCACCAACATTCCTCACAATCTCTGGATTCAATTTCCAGAGGTTATCAAACGTGATCTGGTGGCCGTTCGAAGACAAGGAATTTGCTCCAGTCACTTCTTCTCCATCAACTCCATCTCAGGAAGCTGTTTCTGAAAAGGCTAACACACCTTCTGTGTCTTCTGTTGATCCAGGAACAAGTGCTGATATTGATGTTCAAAACTTGGTTGTGCCTGCAGTACTTCTCTTAGAAGCTCCAACAGCACCAAATCCTTCCACAACACCTGTTACTGATGCTGTTCAAACTCCAGAGTTATCAACAACACTTTCTCTGCATCAAGATGCTGATGATCAGAATTTAGGTGAGCATCAGGATATGGCTGTTGATCAGAACTTAGAACAAGATCAGCAATTAGATGATGCTGAAGCCTCCATTGCTACTCACACTGTTGTCTTATCAGAAGATACCGATTCTTTAAGTTCTGATGCTGCAAATGCTGGAGATACTGGTGATGCTGCTCCAACTGTAGATGCTGATGAAGCAGGTCCTTCAGGACATACTCCTCAACAGACTCTTCCTAAGTCTGAACTGGTGAAGAAGTTTGTTACCGGGGAAGCACCAGTACCTTGGAGTGAAACTCGTGCAGGTCATGAGTGGACTAAGGAATGGAACTCAGTTTCATGTGTTCCAAATGACAAGCATCTTGCTGAGCACTTGACTAAAGCTGATGAAATGTTAAATTCTGATAATTTTAAAACCCAGCTTCGAGTCACTGCATTGAGTACTAAACATTTACAAGGTCTTCATTTAACTACTCATGCAGAGCTACACAAGATCCAGGAGAACTTTATCAAACAGGAACAAGTTTGGAAAATTGATAAGAAAAAGTTCTTCCAACCTACCATTGACAGGATTGCTTATATTGAGAAGACTCAAGATCATCAACAAGCTAAGATTGATGAAATTCTGAAAAATCAAGCTTCTCAGCAATCACAACTAACTGAAATCCAATCCTCAGTGGAATTACTTATCTCTCTTTTACTACCTGCTGATGCCAAAAAGGGGGAGAAGGTAATTAAGTCCAAATGCAAAACTAACAAGACGCTGCAAGGAAAGGATGATGGAAATGATGACCAAGGATACTCTGGAATGGGTAGCGGTCATAGTCAAGGTAGAAGGTTAACATCAAGACAAGCTAGTCACAGGACAAGTTCTGATACTGGGAAAAGAATAAGTTCTACTGCTGGTAAAAAGTTAAGTTCTGATGAACTTTTAGATCTTGATGAGGAAATGTCAAGACGGTTATTTCTTCAAGAAAATCCAGGAATGGACTTGGAAAGTTTAAAGGAAGAAGAAGCCAGACTTAAATCAGAGAAAGTCACATCTAAATCTGAAGCTTCTGGTAAAAAGCCACTTCCAAAACTCAAAGGTATTGTGATCAAAGAAAGGAAACATACTGAAGCAACATTGGCTAGATCACAACCACAGATAGATCCAAGATCCAAGGGTAAAGAAAAGGTTGGTGAACCTATCAAGGTTTATGTACCTCCTGAGGATGAAGAAATTACTGATGAAAAGGATGATCTTGCTCTGACTTCAAGAAAAGTTCTCAAAACAACCTCTGACATGGCTCAAGTTGTTTAGAGTCAAGAAATTGTAAGTTCTGATATTCAAATGAAGCAAGTAACCTCTGACACAGCTCAAGTTAACTTGATATCAGAAGATAGACCAAAGACACTCCTACCAGGATTCACTAAAGCAAAACAGACTCAATCTTTGAAGACTACTGCAAGTGGTTTTGAAGCAAGAGTAGTTACTGGAAAGGAAGCAAGAGATAAAACTGGATTGGGAAGTGCTGATGAAAGATGAGTACACAACACTACCAATGATCCAACTTCCTTGAGTGAACCAGGTATTGGAGCAACTCCTGAGAGATTGAATCAACTGGAATCTGTACAGATGGTTTACCATACCTACTTGAAAGAATACATCATGTTGTATTTCATGACAGATGGTAGGGTTTATCATATAAGACAAAATGCCATTCCATTGAAGTATTTTGAAGAATTGGAGCATGTACTTTTCTTACTTCAAGTGGATGACAGAATAACAGGGACTGCTACAAACTACTTAAAAGAATAGATTCAGAGACAGAAAAGGCTTTATTCTGTTAAGTCTGACAACACATATGTTCCAAAGTACAGAGATCACAATGGTGATATTGTTGATATGAAGCCTAATACTGCACAGATCAGAACATATCTTGGTATTAAGGGACTTGAATTCAATCTGGAGTCTGACAAAGCTTATGTCATAAGACTAGATCAGGAGTTGAGAAAAGCAAAGATCAATGATCTCAGAGCTGCAATCTTTCAAACTGGTGAAGATACTGCAGAGCTTAAAGATGTCAAAAGGAGAATGATTGATGAACTCAGATATGCTGAGAAATGTTTGTTGAAGAACTATCTCAGAACAACTCCTGACATCAGAGAGATCAGAAGATGATGAAACCAAGTCGAAGATCTACAACTGCTTAAATTCTGATATTTGTACAGACTGAAGTTGTTATCAGAAGTTGAATATTGGTAAAGCTTTAAGGACTGTAAGTTGTAGTTATCTAGTCTAATTCTCATGCATTTGTACTTAATGTTTTTGACATCATCAAATATCTGTTAAACTTGTATATTATGCTAATTTACAAGTTGGGGGAGATTGTTAGATATATTTGATAATGTCATGGCTAATATGTTTTATGTTTAGATTTCAGATCTTACTTGAACAGGATAAATCAGTACTTAACTGTTGATCAGTACTTATACTGGAAGTCAGGACTTAAGGATATCGGTACTTATGTTATCAGAAGATAATCATCAGAAGATACATATCAGAACTTAAGTGCTGAAGGACGATCAGATAAGGACAGTAGCTGATTAAAGGAAAGAAGATCAAGATAAACATAAGAAGAGATATGCATGAAGAAGGAATTCCGTGAAGAATGGAATACTTGGAAGAAAAGATATCTGATTGATATATTTTAGGAAGCAGAATTATATTCCATATCAATTAGCGATTATCTTGTAACTGTGTAGTATATAAACACAAACATAGGGTTTACACTATAAGTGTTATCATTATTCGAGAAGATTATTCATTGTAACCCTAGCAGCTCTCGTGATATTTGTTCATCACTGAGAGGTAACAGTTCCATACTGTAACAGAGTTTATTGTTTCAATAAAGTTTGTTTTCTGTTACTTAAGTTCTTAAAGTTCGATTTGAGTGTACTATACACTGTATTCACCCCCTCTACAGTGTGTGTGTGACCTAACAACCCTTATCAGGGATATATGACTTGATTTATCCATGGAAGGATGCATGTACCTTTTTAAAGGTGGCATTAAAGATAGAACATCGGTAACTTAAAATAAATCCTAGGGGAATGTATAAAGGTTGGCATTTCACCCTTAATAGGGATAGTATGATTTTTGACAGTATGAATTGGAAAGGATTAAGGTAATAACAACCTTTAAGTATCAGTGGGGAAATTTTTCAGAAACATATAGACAATGGTTCTAGTATTAGTAAAGGGTATTTCGATATGCCCTGTATCTAGGGAATACATGAGGAACGATTCAAGGATAACCTTAGAGGTTTTACAAGGAGAAAGGTAATATTCAAAATTCTCAAGAGTAAAAATGTTGATAAAGGAAATATGACGTAATTATAATGATGCCAAGTGGGGCACGTGTTAAATCACGAGAAAGTATGGATCGAACCAGTAAAGGTCGAAATTATTCAGGGCCATTAGGGCCTAAGATAAAAGATGTTCTAAGTATGATTGTGAGTCAGTCGTGGCAATGTTCACATCTAATGACTAAGGCAATGACTTATGGAAAAAAAAATGGTGATTTTTTTTTCTTCTCACCAGGACTTAAGAAAAGCATTTTCACATAAGCAGTGATTGAAATGAGGTAGAAAATTTAGTTGGAGGTGGTTAAAATGACATTGATTGTAAGGAAATTTTACTATCAGGAAAGGCCAAAGAGGTGGCCGACACTTTAAATGTAAGAGGATAATTATAGGCGCTCGTGCGAGAGGAATACAGTGATGATGGTTGAAGCCGGGAAGGTTGTATTACGGTTCGGAAGATTGACATTCCTTCTGATGACTGTGCAATACTCAACCGTAATAGTAGTTGGGTAAAGGTTTAATTCGTGTAATCGCCATGAGCGGGCTATCTATCTTAGAAGGTACTATCTTGAGATAAGCCAGGACCATGTTTCAAGAAGGACTAAACGAACCTTTGAGTTAAGTCTTCTATTGAAGGCATATGATTAAGAAGGGTATTAACCTACTATCGTTGCTTTAATTGAAACTCTTCTGCAATTTTATCTGCTTCATGTCATGAATGTACGCTAGGATCTGGAGTGTTCTTCATGAATTATAAATGGTGATTAGGTTAACTCCTTAGAAGAATTCGATAAGGTAGGTATGGACTTTGTATGGTTAGATATGAAGATTTCATGGAAAATGAATGACTACAGTAGGTCAGTGGTAGACCATAGTAATGCTCCAATGAGACTATGAATAATGAGACAATGACAACTGTGAGAGTTGTACTGTAATGAATGTTGAGATTGAGTACCACTAATCGGGTCATGGTGATGTATAAGTTATCATTGAATAGACTAATTAAGTAGATTATTTACCTATTGAATATTTATTCCTCCTTATCAATAGAGGGTCGTATGACTATACGAGGAAGGTTACGATGTAAGCATAGAATTCTAGTAACGATGATGTCTAGAATGAGATCCCAGATTCGATTTTCAATGTCGAGGGAGTTTTAAAGGTGATTGTGTATAAGCTCGAGGAAGAGCATGGGTCCATAGAATGATGGACGAAATAGCAAAAATATTTAAGCATGTGAATTGCGATGCGATAATACTTGATGTTGATATATATACGTATATGATTTGTTCTCCTATGACAAACCTCTATAGTTCAGAGGTAGATTCCAAGCCAGATATTTTGTGGCAGTATATTTTATATATATACAATTCTCTTCAGTTTGTGACTATCTATCTGTGTGATAGAAGCCTAGTAGGATACCATCTATTGTTTAATTGCTTGTCAAGTACTAAAGGCTGGCCACCTTCTGTACTAACTATGCGATATAACAAGTGTTCATGATCATAGTGATCTCTCAATAAATTCTTTTACTTCTATATGAAGGACCAAGCTTTCGAAGATGGAAGCAGCTAAAGGAAGTAGTATCAGTACGGTGGTATTCCGATTCTAACGCGTTCGTGATACTAAGGTTGACGTGGTTATTAAAAGGTTATAGAACGCTAATGAGCAAAAGTGTAACCAGTATAGTATTATGTACGGAAGATAGTAATGACTACAAACTGGAAAAAAATGGGTATTGAGAAGCAAAAGCCATAGTGCTAGAAGCTATGATGAGAGTCTGTGCAATAGACTTGAATGAATTTAGAATGGTCACTTAACACGGATTGAGTTTTCTTATGAAAATAGATCATATGTCATTATCGAGATGTCGCCTTATAAGATCCTTGAGGGAAGACAATGTCGATCTCCCTTATGATATGATGATGTTGCAGAGCGCAAGATGCTTAGACCAGCAGTGGTCCAAAGGACCAAGGATATAATAGATTTAATTAGAGGACGGCTGGTAGTAGCCCAAGATGGGCACACGAAGTATGTTGATTTGATATGAAAGGACAAGGAATAGGAAGTAGGGGACCTAGTGCTGTTATAGGTATTCCCTTGGAAATGATGGATGAGGTTCGGAAAGAAAAGAAAGCAAAGCCCACGAATTGTTGGACCCTTTGAGGTATTAAGACGTACTGGGAAGTTAGCATATGAGCTAGCCCTACCCCCGAACATGTAGCAAGTTCATAACGTGTTCCACGTATCAATATTAAGGAAGTATAATTCGGATGCCAGACAAATAAGGGCATATGAGCGCATAGACATGCAACACGACATAACCTATATGGAGCAACCAGGAAGGGTTATAGATTGAAAAATGAACAAGTGCTTAGGAGAAGGGTTATCAAACTATTTAGAGTTTGATGGAAGAACCACAATGTGGGAAAATTTACTTGAGAATTAGAAAGTGCAATGCTAAGAAAGTATCCCTATTCATTTTCTATCTAATTCCGGGATGGAATCCTTTTAAGGAGGGGAGACTGTAATAACCCCAATTTTTGGAATTTTTGAAACCCTTATGAATAGTGTTTTGCTGATTATGCTGAATAAGAAAACTTTTCATGCCACACTATGTAGGGGCTCTTTTATTGATCTTCTGGGATATTATTAGTACTCTATATGATAAATAAGTGTATGTAAAGATCGTCAGAATCCAAATTCGAACACTTTGATTTTTCCCAAAAATCTACCAGATACAGAAAGAATTGAGTATAAGGTAACAGAATAAAAAATGATTTAAATTCAAGGATTAAAAGAGAGGATCATGAAAGGAATATAATGTATTGAGAAAAGTTAAAGAAACCTAAGTAATAAGATCCCGGGTATGATCCCTCAAATGATAAACGAAAACGAAAGTTAAGCGAACCGTATAACAGATCAGCGGTCATTAGGCAAGCAATTAAGAGTTAATCAAGGAGGTTAGGGATGATGATGTCATCAAACCAACAAGAAGAGGACAAGTGTGGAGGGTGACATCACATGATGACCAAAGCATGACATAAGGGAAAGAAGTGTGGTTGATTTATAACCACACAATTTCTTTTTCATGGTTAAAAATGATTAAAACAAAACAAAAGTCAACCAACCAAGGCAAATCAAAACAAATCACAAAAAACACAAAAGCTCTTCCCTTTTCTTCATCAAGCTCTTGGCCAAAATAAACACAGAAACTTCAAACTGCCATATCTCCTTCTATACTCACTCAAATGTTGTGTTCTATAGCTCGTTGGAAAGGTATTGAGATGACCTACAATTCTTGTTCACAATTCTAGTCCAAATAAGCATGGTAAGACCCTCATTTTTACAGTTCTTTCAATCGGACTTTTAGAAACTTTAAAGCCAAACTTTGTGCTCTTGATTTCTTTGGAAAGATCAAGCTTTTAGGAGGCTCCATAAGGCTTCCTAGTAACTTTCCACCCTCCAAGAAAGGTATAAATCTTCACACCCTTTAGTAATAAGTTTTAATGTTGAAGTTTGGAGATGGTTTGGATGGATGAGTAGTAATTTGAATGATAAGCATAATTCGAGCTTAATTGTTAAGTAGTTTAGTTGAATTTGGAGATGTTATAATATATGATTGGATTGAGATCCTTGAGCTTATTATGACTGAAATCAGTAGCATTGATGTGTATCTTGAGTTGTTGTTGATTGGTAGTTGGATTGATATAATTTGGAATGGTAAAAATTTGAAATCAGTAGCTTAATATATATGTATATGCATTATCTTGTGATAAGTGCATGATTGTTATTAGCAAATTCTTGCGATATATTGGAGCACGTTGATATGATATATATGCATGCCTGTTTCGTATTCTTGATTTATATATCTGTTGGTTCAAATTCTTATTAGTTGCATAATACCTATGCTAGAGATAAGCAGTAGTTGCGTATACCCTGAGTGTAGGGGACCCAAAGGTGAACCCTTTTCTAAAACCGGGAGTAGATGTTCCCGAGTATATTATATATATATATATATATTTATATATATATATATATTGATGTAGTTTTCAAAACTATTAATCGAATAAGGTTTATTCGATAACTTTATATTATTTAATGAATATTATTTCGAATATTCATTCGGGGGCTTATGACTCCTTTTATTTTATTTAATGAATATTATTTCGAATATTCATTCGGGGGCTTATGACTCATTTTATTTTATTTAATGAATATTATTTCGAATATTCATTCGGGGGCTTATGACTCTTTTTTTATTGAATATTATTCGAATATTCATTCGAGGGATTATGACTCAGT
Organism: Apium graveolens; assembly: GCF_009905375.1. Classification (NCBI taxonomy): domain Eukaryota; kingdom Viridiplantae; phylum Streptophyta; class Magnoliopsida; order Apiales; family Apiaceae; genus Apium; species Apium graveolens. Next base: position 241,910,921 of record NC_133654.1, read on the forward strand.
TTATTTTATTAACTGAATATTATTTGAATATTCATTCGGGAACTTATGACTCAGTTTATATTATTTAATGAATATTATTTGAATATCCATTTGAGGACCTATGACTCCGATTATTTACTGAAATATATTCTTTATTTTATTAAAGAATAAGGTGTCGATAATCAAACTTATTTTTGATTATTCAAATAAAGATAATACTTTCGTATAAGTATATCTTTGGTTATTTAATACTCATTTCAAGTATAAGTTTTACAACTTCTACTTCAATTATTTGTATAAAGATTATTCTTTATGGGAATATTATTTAAATAATAATATTAAGATATTTTCTAATATATTGGGACTGATTTACTTTATTAAATCAGCATTACTCCAAACACTCTTTAAAGTATTTTCGAGTCTTTAAAATGATTTTTAAAAGTTAGAGCGGATCCCAAAACTCATTTTTTATATATTTAAGATCTTCCTTTTAAAGGGAATTTAAATACTCGCTCAAAACCAGAGGGATCCGGCTCTGTGGTGTATTTTATATTCGCAATAAGGTTGCGGTTTTGGTAAATGAATTGATTACTTACCCAACGTTCGGGAAGTAAGTCCATCTATTTGAGTCGGCATAAGCAAAATGGGCTCAGTGGGCGTCCATGAAAGTGTAAGTGGCTCAGTGGGAGTCCATCAAATGCGTAAGTGGCTGAGTGGCAGTCCTGCATAAGGTCCTATTGCGACCAGGGTGATGACCAGTGGGGAATTCGTCCGTCTACTAGTAGAAAAGGTTACTTATTGGTATCTTTGCCTGATCAGCAAGATATCAGGTTTATGCCAAGGTTTTCTCCTTTCCAAAATTCATTGGATATTGCAACTCTGTTTATAATTTTCATAACAGAGGTTTTCAAGGAGTGTATGAAATGTATATATATATAGGTGTATATATATATATCGGGACTTAATGAAGTATCTCGTAACTTCATTATTTATAATGATATTTCAAGGATTGAATCTATTCAAGACTTATCTTGTAGTCTCAGCTGGGTGATGAACTTTTGAAACTGATTATAACTTGAACGGTGGTAGTTCAAGCAGTATTCGGATATAAGTATATTGGAGTATCTTGTAACTTCATCTTTTAAACTTATATCTAGTAAATGATTATCTTGTGCATGTCAAAGATTTTCGGAAAAACGTTGAGACAAGGTTAGATATAGGAGATCACCTTACAACGATATTTTATACAGTGATAAACTGGAACTCTGTGTATATTATACATGTCAGAGGATTTCAAAGATTGTGAAAAGTATATATGTATATATATACTGAATATTTTGCGACTTGGTCGCGTTAAGATATCAGCTTGGTTCATTTCTTCTTGACCAAGACTTTCATGAGTACTATGAGAATACTCATATATTGTTAATTATTATACATATTATTTCGGTGGGCTTGTTGCTCACCCTTACTTTCTTCTTTCATCACACAACATCAGATAGACAAGATGAACAGGACCAAGCTCCCAATTCGTGAGCGGATAGGAAATGTTCCGCAGTTTCCTATAGGCGTTGATGTCGCTGTAGCTGAGGTAGGAACTACCAATAGGCTAGGCTTTCAACTTTTGATGTACCAGACTTATGTATCTCTATCAATTGTAATAATGGCAAAGAAATTTAAATTTATTCAAAAACCCTTTTAAGGTGTAATGACATATAATTTTGGAATAAAATGACTCGTGTTATTTTTGGATATTCATCTCTGAGACTATAACTTGTGGTGTGTGTGTTTATTATGGGGTCACAGTACAGAGTAGTTGATTGTTTATTAAGATTGGGTGTTATTAAGGGAAATGGAACTTGTGATAACCCGGATCCCCGACCCCGGATTTGGGGGTGTTACATTCTATGTCTCTTAGCCTTATAGCCAGCTCTAGCTTTCTTAGCTTTATGTGTGAGTCATTCTTATTCATCAGGCTGATTACCCTTTCAAGTTTCACTATTGAGTAATTTTCAATTACTTCTTTGTTGAGCAGGTTGAGTGAGCCATCTTTGAATTAAATTCTTACCTCTCCCGAATTATCCACAGAGACTTTGTTTATGAATTCAGCTTTTTGCTCATTATAATCATCTTCTGAGATTTCTTTTGAGATTGGTAAAAAGTCATATTGATTAAAATAATTCCATAATGCTCACATGTCAACTTTGCTCTTCTTCAATTTTCTTCCAATGGACTTGAAGTGAGTTTTGAGCGGTGGCTTGAATGTTGGAGGTTTGGCTATTTTCTTCAAGGAAGTTTGATTGGCTAGGACATATAATTTAAGTAGAGAGTTGGCTGTGAGTTTGTAGAGGTGTTTAGGCTTTGTGGCTTAAAAGGTTTGAGTTTTTAGTTGGCTAAGGATTTGATGTGAGGCTTGTCGAGTTGTAGATGTTTAGCTTATTGGTGTTTTCTTTGTGTTTCTCCCATGTTTGTTGTTGTTCTTCTTATCTCCATCCTTATCCCTCATTTTCTTCTCATCCTTGCTACTATTTGCATCTTTATGACTCTCATTGTTAGTGTCTGTGCCATAGAGATAACACTATTATATTTTGTTTATGACATTTGGATTATTAATGTATATGTTCTATCTGTAATTCTTTTTATAATTTATAATATCTTAATTTACTACGATATAAATATTAGGTTAATAAATGTTCTTGGAATACGATATGCATTCTATATCTCTAAGTACGTGACTTAGAAATGAGATTTTGTGTATAGTATCGATATTCCCAAATATCCCTAGTCGAGTATTATTATTAAGGGACAATAATAATGTATTAAGACTAGTGTGTTTGTTAACCGATGATCACATCTCATTGATCATATGTATAGTAATACTAAATTCGAAAACACAAGCATATGTAAATATACATGGTGCTTGATAGACCCAATGTGAGATTCTACATATCTGTTGTGTCATAAGTAATTCTCACATCGATAATGATGTAATGGTCCTTCGAATTGAAATCATTATATTTCTATATGATGATTAATATACTTTGATTACATCAAAAGTTACCTTTGACCGGATAATGATAAAAGTGGACTTCGAGTATATTAGGAATCATGTGAGAAATATAAATGATCTAGAAAGGATTTAACCCTCCTAATTTTGGAGAGATATTATTGGCCTCTTGTGTGAGCTAGACTATGAAATGCATGACGCCGCGCTCAAATGTTTATTTGAAATCATAGTCTACTCATTGATCAAGGAAACCTGGATTTAACCATGAAGAGGATGACACATAACATGCCTTGAGTTTTATCTATAATATACGTTTAAAGAGATTAAATTACATTTTACATTATGTTGGGTTTCGAGGCATAAAACGCAGCGAAAAATAATAAATAAAACCGTAAAAATAGAATAAACCGAAACCCATTGCAGGATCCATGTGAAAAACAATATTTAATTTGTGGATGAGATGTTTACCTTAAAGAGCTTTACGATTATGGTTGTCAAAAGGAGATCCTAGCTTTAACCGAACACCACATATCCCGCCTTAACGATCTACGACGTAGAGGTATCCACATAAAAACTGGTACGGAGGAGGCGTGTACTAGCACCAAGAACGGACCTGTTCCCCACCTCTCTCTCACCTTTAGCTGCTAGCATTTTATGTTTTTTATCTAATAAAAACGTAACCCTAATTTAAGCCTTAAGGATGTTTATATAGAGAGACCAAAAATAGTCCTAACCCTAATCCAAGTTAGAGTTTATTAAAATATGAAATTCTATTAATTTAATAATTAAGTTTAACTCAATTAATAAATAACAACTGAATTTCGGACTTAATAAAATACAAATTCGAAATTCATTTATCCCATTAATTAAGTCCAACTTAATTAATACTCCCTCCGTCCCCCTCAATTCTTTACATTGGGGGACGGGGGTTCGGCACACACTTTAATACTCTTATTAAATGTAGTTGTATAATTTTTTAATTTTTTTTTCTTCTAAATAAAAATATGATGTTCAAACTTTAATACAAAAAAGATAATTTTAAAAATAAATTACAGAAATATACTTTATAGTTGCCTTAAAATGCGTGTCAAGCATAGGAAAAAACTGTAAAGAAATGAGGGGGACGGAGGTAGTAATAAATAATTCAAATTTTCTTTTTAATTCAAATCCGAATTTGAATTAAATATTCCTCCATATTTTCTTTGTGCGATCTTATAGGTTATTATTACGTTGGCAATAATTTAAATATCTCATATTTAAATTATAAACAATGAGTGACATCTAGTAATACATCATTGATACCCAAGTAATAATAATTAAATCGGTGATCGATTAAACCTTTCGTGAATAATGTATAAAGTAATATAATCCCTTTAACCAAATATTATAGATTAAACTCGAGGCATGTTATGTGTCATCCCTTTCATGGTTTAATCCAGGTTTCCCTGATCAATGAGTAGACTATCATTTCAAATCAACATTTGAGCGCGGCGCCACGCATTTCATAGTCTAGCTCACACAAGAGGCCAATAAAATTTCTCTAATAATTAGGAGGGTTAAATCCTTTCTAGATCATTCATATTTCTCACACGATTCTTAATATACTCGAAATCCACTTTTATCATTACCCGGTCAAAGGCAACCATTTGATATAATCAAAGTATATTAATCATCGTATATAAATATAATGATTTCAAGTCGAAGGACCATTACATCATTATCACTGTGAGAATTACTTATGACACAACAGGCATGTAGAATCTCACATTGGGTCTTTCCAGCACCATGTATATTTACATCTGCCTGTGTTTTTGACTTTAGTATCACTATACCTATGATCAATGAGATGTGATCATCATTCAACAAACACACTAGTCTTAATGCATTATTATTGTCCCTTAAAAATAATAATCGACTAGGGATATTTGGGAATATCGATACTATTCACATAATCTCATTTCTAAGTCACGTACTTAAAGATATAAAATTCATATCGTATTCCAAGTGTTGGGTTTCGAGCACATAAACGCAATGGAAACAGTAATTAAAAATGTAAAAAAATCAGAATTTTCAAAACCCACCGCAGGATCCATGCGAAAAAACATATATTTAATTCGTACATCAGATTGTTTAACTTAAGAAGCTTTACCAATTGGTTGACTCATGGAGATCCAAAACTTGTTCAATCACCAAGTATCCCGCTCTCGCGATCTACGCTCTATCGGTATCCATATGAATGCTTGAACTCAAGGATTGAATGTGCACTAGCACAAACTCGTTTCTTCTTGCTCTCTCCATCTTCTCCCTTGGTGGCTAGGGTTTTAGTAAAAGTCTTGCTTACAAAATCAGCCACACAAGAGATATTATATAGAGAGTAGAAAAATGAATTATAACTCTTAACTAATTAGGAGTTATTATTAATTCGAAATTCTTATTTGTATGTTAATTAAGTCTCACTTAATTATTTAACAAATAAATTTCATAATTAATATTAGTAAATTCGAATATCGATATTTATTTAATTAATTAAGTCATACTTAATTAATATTATAAATAATTTGAATTACTTTAATTTAATTTAAATCCAATTTAAATTAAATAATCCTTCAAGCATTCTTTGTGTGTGACCCTATAGGTTATTATTACATTGACAATGAATTTTAAATCTAATTTAAAATCGTAAATAATGAGTGGCATCTAGTAATATATCATTGCTACCCAAGTAATAATAATTAAACCGGTGATCGATTAAACCTTTCGTGAATAATGTACAATATAATATAATCCCTTTAACCATATATTATAGACTAAACTAGAGGCATGCAATTTGTCATCCTCATCAATATTTAATCCAGGTTTCCTTGATCAATGAGTAGACTATCATATCAAATCAACATTTGACCGTGACCACGCATTTCATAGTCTATCTCACACAAGAGGCCAATAATATCACTCCTAAAATAGGAGGGTTAAATCCCATCTAGATCATTAATATTTCTCATACGATTCATAATATACCCAATATCCACTTTTATCATTACCCAGTCAAGGATAACTTTTAATGGAATCAATGTATATTAATTCTCGTATAGAAATATAATGACTTCAAGTCTAAGGACCATTACATCATTATCACTGTGAGAATTACTTATGACACAACAGACATGTAGAATCTCACATTGGGTCTGTCCAGCACCATGTACATATACATCTGCATGTGTTTTTGACTTTAGTATCACTATACCTATGATCAATGAGATGTGATCATCAGTCAACAAACACACTATTCTTAATGCATTATTATTGTCCCTTAATAATAATACTCGACTAGGGGCCTTTAGGAATATTGATACTATTCTCATAATCTCATTTCTAAGTCACGTACTTAGAGATATAGAATTGCATATCATATTCCAAGGATATTTATTAATCTAACATTTATATCGTAGTAAATTAAGAATTAATAAATTATAAAGAGAATAATCGATAGAACATAAACATTAATAATTCTAATGTCTTAAACTAAAACATCATAGTGTTGTCTCTAGGGCACAAACACTAACACCAAAGACATTTATTAATCTAATATTTATATCATAGTAAATCAAGACTTAATAAATTATTTAAAAGAATAATCGATTGAACATAAATATTAATAATCCAAATGTCATAAACAAAACATAATAATGTTGTCTCCAGGGCACAAACACTAACAATCTCCCACTTGCACTAGAGCCAATCATCCATGTATCTAATACCAATGGAACTAGTATGACCGTCGTGCTTCTGTTGTGACAAAGCCTTAGTCAGTGGGTCTGCAACATTATCATCAGTATGCACTTTACATATATGTATATCTCTTCTCTCATTAATCTCTCGAAGAAGGTGATATCTTCTAAGTATATTATTTGCTCTGGAATGGGCCCTTGGTCCTTTAGCCTGCGCAATGGCTCCATTGTTATCGCAATATAGATCAACTGGATCTGTGATCGATGGAACCACACCAAGTCCCGTTATGAATTTCCGCATCCAAACAGCCTATTTGGCTGCTTCATTAGCAGTAATATACTCAGCTTCCATTATAGAATCAACTACCGTCTCTTGCTTTAAACTCTTCCAGCTTACAACACCTTCATTAAGACAAAACACAAAACCTGACTAAGATACTGAATCATCTCTATCTGTCTGGAAGCTAGCATCAGTGTAACCCTTACAACTAGCTTCTCATCTCCTCCATATACCAAAAATGAATCTTTAGTCCTCTTTAAGTACTTAAGAATATTCTTGATAGCTTTCCAGTGACCCTCATCTGGATTAAACTGGTATCTGCTCGTCATGCTCAAGGCATACGAAACATCAAGACGAGTACATATCATCACATACATTATAGATCCAATTGCCGAAGCATATGAAAATTTGCTCATACGACCCTTATCATCTAATGATTTAGGGTAGTTATCTTTAGAGATCACTATCTCATGAGATATTGGAACATATCATCTTTTTGCCTCTTGAATCCCAAAATAATGCAATGCCTTGTCAATGTATATAATCTGACTTAGGCCGATTAATCTCCTTGATCTATCTCTATAGATCTTGATCCTAAATATATAGGTAGCATCGCCTAAGTCCTTCATCGAGAAACTATTTCCCAACCAAGTCTTAACAGCCCGTAGAGAAGGTATGTCATTCCCTATTAGTAATATGTCATCTACATATAGTACTAGGAATGACACATGGCTCCCACTAACCTACTTGTAAACACATGGTTCATCTTCGTTTTGAATAAAACCAAACTCTATGACTGTTTCATCAAAACAACTATTCCATCTCCTTGAGGCTTGCCTCAATCCGTAAATAGATCGAAGCAACTTACAAACCATCTTAGCCAGCTTTGGATCGACAAAACTCTCAAGTTGTATCATGTAAACATCCTCTTCAAGGCTCCCATTTAAGAAAGCGATTTTGACATCCATTTGCCAAATCTCATAGTCATAGTAAACAACTATTTCTAGCAAAATCTTGATGGACTTGACCATAGCAACTAGTGAAAAAGTCTCATCATAGTCTATACCATAAATTTGTTTGGAACCTTTTGCCACTAGTCATGCCTTATAGGTCTATATTTTACCATCAATGTTAGTTTTCTTCTTGAAAACCCACTTGCACCCTATAGGTTTTACCCCTTCAAGTAGATCAACTAAAGTCCATACTTTATTTTGATACATGGATTCTATCTCGGATTTGATGGCCTCTAGCCATCTCTCAGAGTCTGGACTGTTCAACTAAAGTCCATATTTTATTTTGATACATGGATTCCATCTCGGATTTCATGGCCTCTAGCCATCTCTCGAAGTCTCGACTGTTCATAGCTTCTTGGTAGGTAAGAGGCTCATCATTGTCTATGAGCATCACATCATCATCTTGAGTCAAGAGAAATCCATAATTTCTCTCTGGCTCATGACGAGCCCTACTAGATCTACGAACAACCTGTGTTTCCGGAGCAGGAACATCTTGATTTATATCTTGCTCACTTTCCAACTCTGATTCAATATTATTTTGTACATCTCAATCTTCATCAAGATCTATATCCCTCCCACTATTTTTCTTGGAAAGTAACTCTCTTTCAAGAAATATAGTGGTCCGAGCAACAAACACTTTGTTCTCAGTAGGATTATAGAAGTTATACCCTTTTGTTTCCTCGGGATATCCCAAAAAAAATATTTATCTGATTTTAGTCCTAACTTGTCAGACACCAAGTGCTTCATAAACGCTTCGCATCCCCATACTTCCATAAATGACATGCTATGACGTTTCTCAGTCCATATCTCATATGGAGTCTTTTGAACCGATTTAGTTGGAACTCGGTTTAGTGTATATGCAGTTATTTCTAGAGCGTAACCCCAGAAACTTATTGGAAGATCTTCTAGACTCATCATCAATCGCAACATGTCCAACAAGGTATGATTTCTCCTCTCATAAACTGCGTTCTATTGAGGCATTCCAGGAGGAGTAAGCTGTAATATGATACCACACTCCTTCAATAAACCTTTAAACTCGAGGCTTAAGTATTCTCCTCCATGATATGATCGTAGAACTTTAATACTTTCCCCGTTTTGCTTTTCCACTTCGGCCTTGTATTCATTGAACTTTTCAAAAGAATCGGATTTATTCTTCAAAAGGTACACATATCCATATCTACTGAAATCATCAGCAAATGTAATGAGGTAGTAAAAGCCACCTCTCGCCATCGTACGCATTGGACCACATGCATCACTATGTATAAGTCCTAATCGTTCGTTGGCCCTTTCACCTTGCCCGGTAAAAGGAGCTTTAGCCATTTGCATTCTTCGTATGATTCAAAATCAAACTTATCCAAGTAACCATCTTAATGTAACTTGGAAATGCGTTTCTCATTTATGTGACCTAAACGACAATGTCAGAGGTATGTTTGATTTGAGTCTATCGTCTTAATACATTTATTATAATTATATTTACATTATAGACAAGAGTATCAAGATCAAGAACATATAAACCATTAAACAAACGTGCAAACCCGTAGGTGACATTATTCATCGAAAAAGAACAACTATTGTTCTGAATCAAAAATGAAAAACCTTTCTTGTCAAAACAAGAAACCGAAATAATGTTTCTGCAAATCGCAGGCACGTAATAACTGTCATATAGTTCTAAAATAAGCCCAATGGGAAACGATAAATGATAAGTCCCTACAGCTAAAGCAGCAACCTTTGCTCCATTGCCAACACGTAGGCCGACTTCTCCCTTTGCCAATGTCGTACTTCCCCACAATTACTGCACATTTATACAAATGTGAGAACCACATCCGGTATCTAATACCCATGAAGTAGAAGTAGACAAATTAACTTCTATAACATAAATACCTGAATCAAAAGCGTCAACAACCTTCTTCTTCTTCAGATCCTCCAAATAAGCATGACAGTTTCTCTTCCAATGACCCGGTTTCTTGCAGTAGTCAAGTATCACCCTTTGCAACACCACCTCCAGGCTTCAAAGCCTGTTTGGGAGCAGTTTTAGGAGCAACAGAAGATTTGGATCCCATCCTCTTCTTGACTTTCGATTTACCTTTTCCTTTGGCACTTTCTTTATTCACCATCATTATGAGAGCGGGGGACGCCTTCTGAATGTTGGTCTCAACAGTTTTTAATAGCCAAAAATTCGGTATGTGTCTTGTCTATCTCATTCATATTGTAATTCATTACAAACTGAGCATAGTTGTTGTTCAAAGATTGTAAGATTAGATCTATTTGGGATTCCAGACTAATCATGAAACCCAGAGTAGCAAGGTACTCCATATATCCAATCATCTTAGAACATGCAGTCCAACCGGATCACTATCACCCTGTTTGCATGCATACAAAGCTTTGCTTGTATCAAACCTCTCTTGACGAGCCTGCCCTTCAAACATACATTTAAGGTGCTCAATCATGATATAAGCATCCATATGCTCATGTTGATTCTGAAGCTCAGGACTCATAGTCGCTAGCATCAAACAGGTGACATCCGTGTCATCATCTATATACTTATGATAAGTAGCCTATTGAATGAGGATTTGTATGTTAGAGATGAAGTGCTAAAATTGAATAAATCTCTTAAATCTGAACTGGAAAAGGAAAAGGAGATAATCAAAACTTGGACTAACTCTGGAAGAACAACTTAGAAAATCTTAGAAATTGGAAATTGGAAAGAAGGTCTAGGTTACCTAGATGATAAGGAAGAAAATGAAACTGTGTCATCTAAACCAAACTTTACCAAGAAAGCTGAAAAGCCTAAAGTTAATCATGTTAAATTTATAGCAAAAACTGATGTGTCAAAGTCTGAAAAGATGAATGATTCTAAAACAGAAGTCAAAGAAAAGTCAACTTCTGACAAATTAAAACATGACAAACCAGCTTCAGTAAACATAGATTTAATGACAAAGAAGCAGCTTAAGCATAAGCTGAAAAGAGATTAGAAATGTGAACAAGGTAAATGAAGCTAGGAAAAATAGGAATGGAAAGGAATGTGTGAATAAAAGCAATAATTATATGCCTGTTCCTAATGCTCCTAGAAAGAAATGCTATAACTGTGGACACTCTAACCATCTTGCTTCTTTTTGCAGGAAAAATAAAGATATAAACTCTTTACCTCCTAGATCAGGAGTTAAGAGTCGGTCTGTTAGGTTTAAACCACAAAATCCTTGTTTTCATTGTGGTAGTTTATGGCATTCTATTTATACTTGTAAGGAATATCATAGTTTATACTATGATTATTATCAAATAAAACCTTCTTTGAAGAAAGTTAGTGTAATTCCTTCAAGTAAAAATTCTGATGCAAAGTCTGATATAAAGTCTGATAAGAAGCAAGTTAGCGTAAACTTTGAAATTAAATCCGCTGTAAATGCTAACAAACTTAAAAATTCCAAAAGATCTAAGCAAGTCTGGGTCCTTAAAACTAACCAATAGTGGTCTTTGTGATTGCAGGGCAATAGGAAAAACATCCTAGTTCTGGACAGTGGATGTTCAGGACATATGACTGGAAATAAAGCCCTACTATCAAACTTTATGGAGAAAGCTGGCCCAAGAGTTTCTTATGGAGATGACAATATGGGAAAGACTTTGGGATATGGAAATATCAATCTTGGGAATGTCATAATTAAAACAGTAGCTCTTGTCTCAGGACTTAAACACAATCTGCTAAGTATGAGTCAAATCTGTGACAGAGGTTATCATGTGGATTTATTTGAAGAACACTGTGAAGTTGTAAGTAATTCTACAGGCAAAGTGGTTCTGAGAGGTTATAGACATGGTAACATATATGAAGCCAGAATTTCAACAAACTCTGATGGTTTTGCAATCTGTCTGTTAAGCAGAGTATCAATTGAAGAAAGTTGGAATTGGCACAAGAGACTCTCTCATATAAATTTCAACAATATAAATGAGCTAGTAAAGAAAGATCTTGTGAGAGGCCTGCCAAAATCAGTATTTGCTCCTGATGGCCTTTGTGATTCATGTCAAAAGGAAAAACAAAGAAAATCTTCATTCAAGAGCAAAACTGAATCATCAATTCTTGAGCCTTATCACTTACTGCATGTTGATCTATTTGGTCCAGTCAATGTCATGTCTATTACAAAGAAGAAATATGCTATGGTTATAGTGGATGAGTTCACAAGATACACTTGGGTGTATTTCTTGCACAAGAAGAATGAAGCTGCATCTACTCTAACTGATCATGTCAGACAGCTGGATAAGTTGGTCAAAGATTCTGTTAAAATAATAAGAAGTGATAATGACACTGAGTTCAAGAATTCAATCATGGAAGAATTCTGCAAAGAGCATGGAATAAAGTAGGAATTTTCTGTACCTGGAACTCCACAGCAAAATGGAGTTGTAGAAAGAAAGAACAGGACTCTCATTGAAGTTGCACGAACTATGCTTGATGAAGCAAAGCTACCAACCTACTTTTGGGCTAAAGCTGTGCAGACTGCTTGTTTTACACAGAATGCTACACTCATAAACAAGCATGGAAAAATACCATATGAGATGGTGAAGAAAAAGAAGCCAAACTTGAAATACTTTCATGTATTTGGATGCAAGTGTTTTGTTCTTAAGACTCATCCTGAACAGCTGTCAAAATTTGATCTAAAAGCTGATGAAGGAATTTTTGTTGGATATCCACTTTCCACAAAAGCCTTCAGAGTCTACAATTTAAGAACAAAGGTTGTCATGGAATCTATCAATATATCTTTTGATGATAAAAAGATTACTGGACTTGAAGATTTCAATGATCATGATCAGCTGAGATTTGAAAATTAAGATTTAAATTCTGTTTCTGTAAATTCTGATGACCTAAATCCTGATCCTGTAAGTTCTGACAGGTTAAATTCTGATGTCATTGAAACTGTGGTAACTACTCCAAGGGAAAATGCACCTGTTCAGGGGGAGCAAGCTAATGATCCTACCACATCTCAAGACTCTCAAGAAGCATCAGAACCTGTCAATGGTTCTTCAAGTTCTGATTCATCAAGTTCTGATGAGCCAAACTCTAATAATTCTGGAAACTCTGATTCTTCAATTCCTGAAGAATCCAACTCAAATTCTGAAATTTCAGAGAGCATAACTTCAGGGGGAGCATCAAAAAATGCTGATGGAGACAACATGGATCAAGGGGGAGGATCCAGTTCTAGAGATCAACTTCCATCTGCAAGGAAGTGGACTAAATCACACACACCTGACTTAATAATTGGAGATCCTGAAGCAGGAGTTAGAACTAAAACAACAACATCAAATGAATGTCTCTATCATTCCTTTCTATCTCAGACTGAACCAAAGAAAGTGGATGAAGCTCTTCAAGATGCTGGTTGGGTGCAAGCAATACAGGAAAAGTTAAATGAATTTGAAAGAAATAAAGTCTGGACCCTAGTGCCAAGACCAAAGAACAGATCAATTGTTGGCACAAAATGGGTGTTCAAAAACAAAACTGACAGTGATGGCATAATTACAAGGAACAAAGCAATGCTGGTTGCTAAAGATTATTCTCAACAAGAGGGTATTGACTATGATGAAACGTTTGCTCCAGTTGCTAGATTGGAAGCCATAAGGATCTTTTTGGCTTATGCTTCTCACAAGAAGTTTAAAGTCTTTCAAATGGATGTGAAAAGTGCTTTTATTAATGGAGTATTGGAAGAAGAGGTATATGTTGAACAACCTCCAGGCTTTGTAGATCCAAAATTTCCACATCATGTCTACAGGCTTGACAAAGTACTTTATGGCCTTAAGCAAGCTCCAAGAGCATGGTATGAGAGTTTAGCCCAATTCCTTCTGGAAAGTGGATTTCACAGAGGCACAATTGACAAGACCTCACTCTACCTCAACCATGGAAATGACTTACTTTTGACATTGTTTTCTAGGGGAATCGACAACATAAGCATAGCTGTTGATTTTGTTTACTCCAATTTTTCCATTTCTGTGTTTTTTTTCTTTCATGTGCTTTCATTCTTTACTTCAGCTTTAGGTGTCTTGAGAATTGAACTAGTCTCAGGGTTCTTCTCACTTTCAGTGTTGATAGTTGATTTGACATTTTTCTTACTTTCATCCTCATATGCAATTTCTTGCTTGATGATGAGCACTTCTTCACTGAAATTCACCTCACAGGCTTTGAACAAGGGTGCATTCACCTTTTGAAGCACAACAGGAAGTTCATTGTTCACCCTTTATTTGCCTTTATCAACTTGATTTTTCTTTTGAGATGAACTAGCCTCATAATCTAGCCCAATTGCTATGTTAACACAAGGTTTTTTCTTTTTATGATATTGGCCAATTAATTCAGAAGCATTTTTAAATGACTTAAGTTTAAGTTCATTTTTCTTAATCTTTTCTCTTAGTACAACCTCTATCTCCTCTGCACACTTCATCTTATTTTTAAGATATTCATTTTCTTGCCTCATAGATTTTAGGCTTACAAGCTATAGTTCTAGTTCTTGTTTCTCAATTTCCAGTTTCTTATTCACTTTAGACAGTCTGTTCATTTCCTCAGAGGCAACCATCATGCTTGTGTGAATGTGAAACATTTCCATACTCATCTTTTCAACAGTTTCTTTATATTGAGAGGCATTCAAATCAGTAGTGGTTGGGATGGTACCTCGGACTTTGCAGATGATTCTTCTTCCTCTAAGGCCATAAGAGCATAATTTTCATATTCTTCATTATCATTTTTATCATTTGTATCATCCCAACTTTTTCCCTCACCAATATAAGTTTTTACATGTTGTTTCTTCAGAATTGCTTCATACTTAGCTTCAAGCTCCAAGTATGTCTTATCTTTCTTCACCTTCTTTGGCTTCTTACATTATGTGGCAAAGTGACCAAGCTCATTACAGTTATAACATCTAATCTTAGATCTATCTACAAATCCTGACTTGTAGCCACCTTTTCCAGTTGTATTTGTCTGAGATTTTCCCTTCTAGTTGTTGTAGGAGGATTTATTTTTGTCCTTAAGTACATGGGCTTCTTGATTCTTATATTTGAGAACTTTCTTGTCAGGTAGGCCATAGATTGATCTATTTCATCCAACTCATCAAGAGTGTAATATTCATCCTCTTCCAACTCCAGAAAGACTTGTTTTTTAGGTTCGTTGTTTTTCTGATCAATAAGCTATATAACTTGGATCTGAGATTCATTTTCAGTTTCAATCATTTTCTGATCATTAGCTATCAAGGCACTTGACATATCAATAACATGTCCTTGATTCAGCTTTAATGATTTTCTCTACATAATATCCAGTTCCTAGGTTTTAAGAACACCATATAAAACTTCTAAAGTTATTCTGCCTAGATCTCTTTCTTCTCTTATTGCATAGATATTTTGTTCCAAATGGTCAAGAAGAGTGAGCAAGAACTTCAGGTTGACCTCCTCAGCATCATAGAACTTGTCATGCAGCTTGTTGGATATATTTGAGATGTCATTTCTAATATGTTTCATGTTTAGTTTTCAGATCTTAACTAACAGGAAATATCAGTTCTTACTGAAATCAGGACTTACTGGAAGTCAGGACTTAAGGATATCAAGACTTAGATTATTAGAAGATAATATCAGAAGATGGATATCAGAACTTAAGTACTGGAGGACTAACAGTTAAAGAAGGAAGTTGATTTAAAGGAAAGAAGATCGAAACTAATACGGAATAAGATATGCATGGAAAGAGTTCGAGGACTAGAAGAATTATATAAGATATCTGGTTGATATATTTTAGGAGATAGAATTATATTCCATATCAACTAGAAGTTATCTTGTAACTGTGTGTCTATATAAACAGAGACATAGGTTTACTCTATAAGAGTTACGATCATCGAGAAGATCATATATTGTAACCTAGCAGCTCTCATGATATTTGTTCATCACTGAGACTGAACAGTTCCATTGTAATAGAGTTTGTTATATCGAATACATCTGTTTTATGTTACTTGTGCTTTAAATCGATTTGATTGTATTCTATACTGTATTCAACCCCCTTCTACAGTGTTGTGTGACCTAACAAGTGGTATCAGAGCTTATCTGTTAACACACATATAGTAAAGATCCAAAACAATTATGTCTAAAGAAGTAGAAAATCCAACCAAGCCCGCTAAAACTGAAGAAACTCCAAAGACTCAAACCCATAGTCGATATGAGACTATCAGGGTTCCCATGCTGAGTGTTTGAGTATCCCATATGGAAAGTGAAGATGGCTATGTTTCTGGAAGCTAAATATCCAGAATACCTTGACAGAATTTATGAAGGACCGCATAAGCCAACCAAGCTCTCTGTTGTAGTTGCAGATCAGCCAGCAAAGACCATACCAAAGGAGAAAAGTGAATACACAGCTGAAGATATCTCATCTATTTCCAAGGATGCAAAGGTAAGGCATTTGCTGCATAGTGCCATTGATAATGTCATGTCAAATAGGGTAATTCAATGCAAAACTGCAAATGAGATATGGGATGCTTTGGAGACAAGGTGTCAGGGAACTAATGCAATCAAGAAAAACAGGAGGACTATACTCACTCAAGAGTACGAGCACTTTGACTCAAAAAGTGATGAGTCATTAACTGACTTATATGACATGTTTGTCAAACTCTTGAATGATCTGTCACTGGTGGACAAGGAATATGACATTGAAGATTCAAATTTAAAATTCCTTTTAGCTCTTCCTAAAAGTTGGGATTTGAAAGCTACTATTATAAGAGATAACTATGCTCTTGATGAAAGTACTCTTGATGAAATTTATGAAATGCACAAGACTTATGAACTTGAGATGGATCAAAGAAGCAAGAGACATTGGAGAAAGTCAAGAACAATTGCTCTTAATGCTGAGGAGGAATCCCCCAAAGTGGCTGTCTCAAAGAAAGGAAAATGAAAGGCTCTCATCATAAAGTCTGATTGAGAATCATCAAGTTCTGATGATGATGATTCAGAAACTGAAAGTCTACCTGAAATAGATGCTGATAAAGAGATGATGAAGCTGTGTGCTCTTATGGTGAAGGGTATCACAAAGATAGCTTACAGTAAATTCAGAAGGGGAAAGAAGTTTTCCAGGAAAGGAAGAAGTTCTGATAGGAAGGGTTTCATAAAATCTGAAGGCAAATGAGGAAAGTCTGACATAGGAGATTACTCAAATGTGAAATGCTACAACTGTGGTGAGAAAGGCCACATATCTCCTGACTGCAAGAAAGGAAAGAGTGATAAAGGCAAGGCTCTTGTCACAAAGAAGAAAACTGGACATACACCTCAGATTCTGAAGATGAGGAGAACTATGCCTTGATGGCAAATGTTGATAGCAGTTCTGATGCTGCTGAGTTAAAGGTACCTCAAACAACTTATGCCTTTCATACTGATGATAATACTGAGTTGAGACTATATCTTAAAACCATGTTTATTAGCTATAGAGATCAAACTTTAAAATGTGAAAGATTAACTTCTGAAAATCTTGCTTTTTAAAAAAAGGAATGATTATTGAGAAAAAAAGTTAGTTATGTTCTATCAAACTCAGAAGGATAGAGATGATGCTTTCTATGTGAGAGATGAAGTGCTAAAAATAAATAAATCTCTAAAAACTGAGTTAGAAAAGGAGAGAAAGATTATCAGGACTTGGACTAACTCTGGCAGAACAACTCAGAATATACTAAGTAGTGAGAACTGGAAAGAGGGCTTAGGTTATGGAGATGAGAAAAGTGAAAAAGGAACTGAACAAGTTAAGCCAATTATTGTTAAACAGACTACTAAGACAAAGGTAAATCCTGTTAAATTTATAAGTGAAACTGTAAAGTCTGATTCTAAAAAGATGAAAGATGTTGAGACAGAAGTGATAGCAGAGTCAACTTCTGACAAACTAGAACATGATAAACCAACTGAAGTTAACATAGGCTTAATGACACAGAAGCAGCTTAAACATAAGCTGAAAGAGATTACCAGTGTAAACAAGGTAAAGGAAGCTAGGAAAAATAGGAATGGAAAGGAAGGTGTGAATAAAAGCAACAATTATATGCCTGTTCCTAATGCTCCTAGAAAGAAATGCTATAACTGTGGAAATTCTAACAATCTGGCTTCTTTTTGCAGGAAGAATAAGAATATAAACTCCTTACCTTCTAAGTCAGGAGTTAAGAGTCAGTCTGTTAGGTTTAAGCCACAAAATCCTTGTTTTCATTGTGGTAGTATGTGGCATTCCGTTTATACTTGTAAGGAATATCATAGTTTGTACTATGATTATTATCAAATAAAACCTTCTTTGAAGAAAGTTACTTTAATTCCTTCTAGTGTAAAGTATAATGCAAAGTCTGATAATGTTAATACTGATAAGAAAATTGTTAGCATAAACTCTGATGTTAAATCCGCTGCAAATGTTAACAAACTTAAAAAGGCCAAAGGATCCAAGCAAGTCTGGGTCCTTAAAACTAACCTTTAGTGGTCTTTGTGATTGCAGGGCAACATGAAGAACATCCTAGTTCTGGATAGTGGATGTTCAGGATATATGACTGGAAATAAAGCCCTGCTATCAGACTTTGTGGAGAAAACTGGCCCAGGAGTTTCTTATGGAGATGGCAACATTGGGAAAACTCTGGGATATGGCAAGATCAATCTTGGGAATGTCATCATTGAATCAGTAGCTCTAGTCTCAGGACATAAACACAATCTGTTGAGTATAAGTCAAACTGTGATAGAGGTTATCATGTGAACTTCTTTGAAGAACACTGTGAAGTTATAAGTAATTCAACATGCAAAGTGGTTCTAAAAGGATATAGGCATGGTAACATTTATGAAGCCATACTTTCAACAAGTACTGATGGTTCTGCAATCTGTCTGTTGAGTAGAACATCAATTGAAGAAAGCTGGAATTGACACAAGAAACTCTCTCATTTAAATTTCAACAATATAAATGAGCTTGTAAAGAAAGATCTTGTGAGAGGAATGCCAAAAACAGTATTTGCTCCTGATGGCCTTTGTGATTCATGTCAGAAGGCAAAACAAAGAAAATATTCTTTCAAGAGCAAAACTGAGTCATCAATTCTTGAGCCTTATCACCAATTGCATATTGATCTATTTGGTCCAGTCAATGTCATGTCTATTGCAAGGAAGAAATATGCTATGGTTATAGTGGATGAGTTCACAAGGTACACATGGGTGTACTTCTTGCACAAGAAGACTGAAACTGCATCTACCCTAACTGATCATGTCAGACAGCTGGATAAATTGATCAAAGATTCTGTTAAAATCATAAGGAGTGATAATAGCACTGAGTTCAAGAATTCAATCATGGAAGAGTTCTGCAAAGATCATGGAATCAAACAGGAATTTTCTGCACCTGGAACTCCACAGCAAAATGGAGTTGTAGAAAGAAAGAACATGACTCTCATTGAAGCTGCACGAACAATGCTTGATGAAGCAAAGCTTCCAACCTATTTTTGGGCTGAAGCTGTGCAGACTGCTTGTTTTACATAAAATGCAACACTAATAAACAAGCATAGAAAAACACCATATGAAATGGTGAAGAAGAAGAAGCCAAATCTGAAATACTTTCATGTATTTGGTTGCAAGTGTTTTGTTCTTAAGACTCATACTGAGCAGCTGTCAAAATTTGATCTAAAAGCTGTTGAATGAATTTTTGTTGGATATCCACTTTCCACAAAAGCCTTCAGAGTCTTCAATTTAAGAACAAGAGTTGTCATGGAATCTATCAATATCTCTTTTGATGATAAAATTTTGATGATCATGTAAGTTCTGATAGATTTGAGAATGAAGATTTAAATTCTGATTCTGAAAATGCTGATCCTGTAAGTTCTGATAGATTAAGTTTGAAAGGAATATGTCCTAAGTCCAATCATGTATTAGGATTTAGGAATAACTTTTATGTAATCTGTTTTGATTTCATTGATATTAATAAAAGACTTGTTTTGTTTTTATTACGGGCTTTATCTATTTAAGTGTTTAAATAAGATATACCATAGTTTAGAGTAAAGCTTTTTATGGATTATGATGAGATCATAATAGTGAGTCCTAAAAGATGATAACTCTAAACTTAAATAGTTCCTGATCATAGGATTACTAACTGGTAATTAATAATCCGCAAAGATCGGTACATACTATGCTTGCTTCATTATGAAGGATGTCTGTTCTCATAGACATTTGTGTGGTGACACTATAGCTAGTATGTAGGTGCTTATTATAGAATAAGTTCACTGAACATGACTCGCACAGCTGAACAACTGATGGAGTTCACTCACGTGTCAGCAGTTGTTCACATAGTGATAGTTGTACAAGTATCCTTAGACTTGAGGTCATCATAGTCATCTTGTGTACACTGAACTATGCTTTGGTTTAGTTCTTAGTCTCCAGGGACAATTATTAGGGCTCTACTGGGTATAAGAATTTGTACACGAAGATAGTGTATGATCAATAAAGGATCTACCCCTTCCAGTGAAGGAAGCGAATGCTCAAGACTGATCCACTTATGCTAGTTCAGGAATCTCTGGCCAGAGTGAATGAAATTAGAAAGGAGTTTCTAATTTGCATAGAACTACGCATAGTAAATGGTAAGCAAGTGATTAAATTAGATAGGCTTGACACGAGATCCATGCCTTGTATTTAATCGAGACATTGTAGGGTAGAGGAGTTTATTGTACGGTAACTATTCGCTGACTAGGTTCATGGTATTCTAAGCAGTGAATTCGTATTATCCGGATAGTCGCGATATGCTGAGAAGTATCCCTCACGATGTAGAATAAATGTGATTAATTAATTAATCATATTTAATAAATTAGAGAATTTATATAAATAATGATAAAATAGTTTTATTATTATTTATTTCTACTACCGGCTTAATATTGAACCTACAGGGTCACACCATAAAAAGAGAATGATTTAATGGTGGAGGAATTAATTAATAATGGCTAATAATTATTTATTTGTGAAATAAATAATTTATTGGCAAATTTAATAATTGATTAAATTAGATCTAATTGATTATAAATTAATTAAAAAAAGTTCTTAATATTATTAATTAAGGATTTAATTTTTGGAAATTAAATCAAGAGAGAGAATTATTTCTAAAGTGTTTAGAAAAAGGATTAATAATTAAAAGGTGTTTTAATTATTAATGAGAATAATAAATGGGATAATAATAATAATATTTATGGGAAAATTTCAGCTGAAAATTTTGCCTATAAATATACTATTATAGACCCTATTTCCCCCAAAACCCAAAAAGTTTGGAAAACCCAATTCTCTCCACCTCCTTCCTCCTCCTTAACATCGTTTTCTTGGTGGATACCGGTGGAGTGCTTCACACTTGAGGAGCAACTGCTAAGGATCTCTGATCTTCGTCTCCGAATTATTTTAAAGGTTAGATTCGATCCCTATGTTTTTACCACGATTTATATGCTTTTATTTGGATTTTGTATGTGTAAAAGTGTTTTGCCATGCCCCCGCTGCGTTTAAAATCCAACAAAGTTTTGATGTCATTAAAATTGTGGTAACAACTCCAAAGGAAAATGCACCTGTCCAGGGGGAGCAAGCTGAAGAACCTACCACATCCCAAGACTCTCGAGAAGCATCAGAACCTTCACTGTCTCTTCAAGTTTTGATTCATCTAGTTCTGATAAGCCAAAGTTTGATAATTCTGGAAGCTCTGATTCTTCAACTTCTGAAAAATCAAATTCATATTCTGAAGTCTCAGAGAGCATAACTACAGGGGGAGTATCAGAAAATGCTGATGGAGACATCATGGATCATGGGGGATGATCCAGTTCTAGAGATCAACTTCCATCTGCAAGGAAGTGGACTAAAGCACATACACCTGATTTAATCATTGGAGATCCTGAAGCAAGTGTCAGAACTAGAACTGCAACTTCAAATGAGTGTCTCTATCATTCTTTTCTATCTCAGACTGAACCAAAGAAAGTGGAAGAAGCTCTTCAAGATACTGATTGGGTGCAAACAATGCAAGAAGAGTTAAATGAATTTGAAAGAAATAAAGTATGGACCCTAGTGCCAAGACCAAATAACAGATCAGTTGTTGGTACAAAATGGGTGTTCAGAAACAAAACTGACAGTGATGTCATAATTACAAGGAATAAAGCAAGACTGGTTGCTAAAGGTTACTCTCAGCAGGAGGGTATTGATTATGATGAAACATTTGCACCAGTTGCTAGATTAGAAGCCATAAGGATCTTTTTGGCTTATGCTGCTCATAAGAAGTTTAATGTCTTTTAAATGGATGTGAAACGTGCTTTTCTTAATCGAGAATTGGAAGAAGAGGTATATATTGAACAACCTCCAGGCTTAGTAGATCCAAAATTTCCACATCATGTCTACAAGCTTGACAAATCATTGTCATGCATAAGATAATCATTAACTAGATATAAGTTGAAAAAATGAAGCTACAAGATACTCCAATATACTTATATCTTTTCCAAATACTACTTGAACTACCACCATTCAAGTTATAATCAGTTTCAATGGTTCATCACACAGATGAGACTACAAGATAATATTTGAATAGGTTCAATCTTTGAAATATCATTTGAAAGAAATGAAGTTACGAGATACTTTATTAAGTCCCGATATATATATATACACCTATATATATATATATCTCATACACCCCTTGAAAACCTCTGTTATGAAAATTATAAACAGAGCTTTAATATCCAGTGAATTTGGAAAGAAGAAAGCTTTGGCATAAACCCGATATCTTGCTGATCAGGCAAAGATACCAATTAAGTAACCTTTTCTACTATAGATGGATGAATTCCTCACCGGTCATCACCCTTACCGTATTAGGACCTCGCGCTAGACCGTTACCCGGCCACTCACGCGTGGATGGACTATCACCCAGCCTATTACACCTTCATAGACCGTACCCCGACCTATCGCTTATGCCGACTCAATTAGATGGACTTACTTCCCGAACATTGGGCAAGTAATCAAATTGTTTTCTCAAAACAGCAACCTCGTTGCGAATATAAAATACACCACAGAGCCGGATCCCTTAGATTTTTGAGCGAATATTCAAGTCCCCTTCGAAAATGAGATATTAAATTTGAAAACGAGTTTTGGGATCCGCTCTAACTTTTAAAATCATTTTGAAGACTCGAAAACATTTTAAAGAATGTTTAGAGTAATGATGATTTAATAAAATAAATCAGTCCCGATATATTAGAAAATATCTGAATATTATTATTTAAATAATATTCCCATAAAGGATAATCTTTATAAAAATAATTGAAGTAGAAGTTTTAAAACTCATACTTGAAACAAATAATAAATAACAAAAGATATACTTATACGAAAGTACGATCCTTATTTGAGTAATCAAAAATAAGTTTGATTATTATTCAAAAACCATCGAATATACCTTATTTGATTAATAGTTATAGAAAACTATATATATATAAATATACATATATTATACTCGGGAATATTGACTCCCGGTTTATATATATAAAAAAATATACATATATTAAATCGATGATCGATTAAACCTTTCGTGAATAATGTATAGAGTAATATAATCCCTTTAACCAAATATTATAGATTAAACTCGAGGCATGTTATGTGTCATCCTCTTCATGGTTTAATCCAGGTTTCCTTGATCAATGAGTAGACTATCATTTCAAATCAACATTTGAGCGCGGCGCCACGTATTTCATAGTCTAGCTCACACAAGAGGCCAATAATATCTCTCTAATAATTAGGAGGGTTAAATCTTTTCTAGATCATTCATATTTCTCAAACGAATCGTAATATACCTGAAGTCCACTTTTATCATTACCCGGTCAAAGGAAACTTTTTGATGTAATCAAAGTATATTAATCATCGTATAGAAATATAATGATTTCAAGTCGAAGGACCATTACATCATTATCACTGTGAGAATTACTTATGATACAACAAACATTTAGAATCTCATATTGGTCTATCCAGTACCATGTATATTTACATCTGCCTGTGTTTTCGACTTTAGTATCACTATACCTATGATCAATGAGGTGTGATCATCAGTCAACAAACACACTAGTCTCAATGCATTATTATTGTCCCTTAATAATAATACTCGACTAGGGATATTTGGGAATATCGATACTATTCATATAATCTCATTTCTAAGTCACGTACTTAGAGATATAAAATTCATATCATATTCCAAGGACATTTATTAATCTAATATTTATATCGCAGTAAATTAAGACTTAATGAATTATTTAAAAGAATAATCGATTGAACACAAATATTAATAATCCAAATGTCATAAATAAAACATAATAGTGTTGTCTCTAGGGCACAAGCACTAACACATTATTCACGAATGGTTTAATCGATCACCGATTTAATTATTATTACTTGGGTAGCAATGATGTATTACTAGATGCTGTTCACTGTTTACGATTTTAAAATAGATTTAAAATTATTGTCAATGTAATAATAACCTAAAGGGTCACACAAAGAATGATTGGCGGATAATTTAATTTAAGACTTGATTAATTAAATAAATAAGAAATTCGAATTTACTATTAAATCTGAAATTGAGTTATTGAATGATTAAGTAAGACTTAATTACTAGTAACTAGGATTTTCGGATTTATTAAAAACTCTAAATTAGTTTAGGTTCAAAAGTCTTTTTTTCCCGCATATATAATATTTTATTAAGTCTCAAGTAGGGTTTTACATTTTTATAAGATAAAACACAAACCCTAGCAGCTTGAGAGAGAGAGAGAAGGGGGCTTCTGATTTATGAGTTCTAGTACACGCTCATCCTCCGTTCGATCATTCATGTGGATACATTCAAGGCATAAATATTTTCGTGATGGGATACGTGGTGAATGTTGAAAGCTTGGACTTCCATTAGACAACCGAAATCATAAAGTTTCTTAAGGTAAATATCTTAACCACAAATTGAATATTGTCTTTTTACATGGATCCTGCGATGGGTTTCAATTTTTCTATTTTTTATAATTTTTAAACATTATTTTCGCTGCGTTTTATGCCTCGAAACCCAACACTCACTACTTTTGCTAGATTGACTTGGATTTGAGTCAAAAGATTTATGTTTATCTTTCTTTTACTCATCATCATCCTTGTCATCATTTTTGTCATTGATAACAATCATTGGTAGTATGGTTTAATCATTTTGAATACACCTCCCCAAGATAATGATCATTTCCAAGTCATCATCATGCTTGATATTTTTCACCTTCAATGTTGTCTCAATCACCATCATCAGCTTTTTATTCTTCATGACACAATGCTAAAGAATCAAAAAATGTCTGCATTTCTTGATAGTTGGGCATATGTAAGCCAGTCCCTTGCTAGATTTGAGATATGCCTTCTTGTCCCGCTTTGAGTTCCCTTAGCAATTGAGTGTCTTCTTGAATCACCATCCTGATTTTATTGACGAGGATATCCAGTTCCGAGGCTCTCCCAGATTTAAGAAATGCTATTGAGACATGCATGCACCTATCAACTCACGTGTCCTTCATATTGATAATAATTCTCTTCTCCCTTAGCATGTCCCTGGTGACCAAAAGCACCCTTAAGAAATTTATGTTTATGTCAATAGCCCTCTTGTATGTATGATGGTTGTGATTCACTGAGACTCACAGGCATTCTAGAAACTCACCAAACTTCTTGTCAAAACAAGGACCTTCAGCTGCCATCTTAAGTCTCTCTTCTATACCAACTTCTGCTTGATGTATAGATCTGAGCTTGGCTCCCATCTCCCCCTAAGTCTTATTATCAGGTTGAATAGGGGTTTGAGATATTTGAGCTCTAACAGTTTGTGAAGTTTCTTGAAGGGGAACTGTTAGATATTGAATGCTAATAATATAACACGGGGGGGGGGGGGGGTGAATGTGGTTTTTGAATAATTTTGTCTTTTAAAACTTATTTGGATTTTGGTGAACAAAGCGGTTAGCAATCTGTAGAGATATTGAAGTAAGCATATATAAAAAAATACATAATATCAAAAACTTATTTAATTGTATTAATTAAGTCTGTCTTGCTACAAATTCTATGTTCTTATAAATTAAGAACTCGACTTCTATCTTGAGAGAATACAAGAAAATCTAGATGTGTTTATTTTTTGTGAACTAAGGACCCGTGCATGCTTTATAGACTAGCAACACAGGTTTACAAGACTTGTACTAAAATGTACTAAACCATATTCTAAAGCAACCTTTTTCTATTTCTATTTATGGCTTAACAAATCTGTGCAGAATCTAGCAGGTCTGTGACCACCCTTTGTCCAGTTAATCTTGGCACTTGATCTTGTATTCTTTAAGCTGCTTTGTAGACTTTCCAATTCAGTGAATGAATTGTATGTTGACTGAAAATCTTGAATCTTGAACTTGTCTGTATTCTGATTTTGAGAAGTATGTCGAGATCTCCAATTTGTTCAATAGAAAAGTGACATCTCGATAAGTATAATGACTTATCGAGATCTCAGAATTCTCTATAGGTATACTTGACTTGTCGAGGTTTCTAGATCCTTGCATGTGAAATGACTTATCGATATGTCTGAGATCTCTACATGTAGAAATGACTTGTCGATATCTCTGAGATCTCTATATACATAATTTGACTTTTCAATATCTCCGAGATCTCTATAATGAGAAATTGACTTGTCGATATCTCCAATTCTTCACATCTTCATTTGACTTGTCGATATATCTGAGATCTCTACATGCAGAAATGACTTGTCGATATCTCCAGTTCTCTACATCTTCATTTGACTTGTCGATATCTCTGAGACTTCTCTATAAGCCATTTTGGACTTCTCGACAAGTCATTTTGGAATTCTTGAATGACTTCTCGATATAATTTGATTTGTGAGTTGTTGATATCTTGACTTAGAACATTTTTCATAGAATATCTTTATTCGACTCTAAACTTCTACATCTTTTCTCTGAGGCATGATCATGGCTTGATCTTTTTCCAGAGTTTATTCCTTAGCTTGAATTTGTTCACAGAAAAATCCCTCAGTCTAATCTTCTAATCATTTTTACAGACTCAAGAAATATAATTACAGAATACAGAAGTGATTATCAAACAACTTAATCTTAGGGTTGTCAATGTGACTTAGTCTTGTTATTATACAGGCATGTCTTGCACAACAGAAACCTTTGGTGCACCCATGATAGCTCTCAGAGACACACTTGTTTGCATTTGAAAAAAAAATCAGAATCTATCAATGACTTGATGTCATTTTGATGATTTTAAATTGAGTTGTGAATTGGTTGACTTGAGTAACAAGATTTGAGTTTAAAGATTAAAGTCCAGTCACTTGAGCTTAGAGAGTTTGTATTTGTTGGGTTGAAGAAGGAGAAGGTGTACAGGTAGAGACTCCATTGTCAAAACTTTCCTGCACACCCTCTTATCTCCTCAATCATCAAAGCAGATGGTTCATATCAGCCTTGTGAAGTTGATCTAGCTTGACTTTAGTATCATTATTATGAAATATTTGAATTTGCAAAATTGTGTGTAGTGCTAGAAAAGACCCTCTCAGTTGTTTGATGTTGGTTTCTCTTCCTGTGAGATTGAAGGTGGCCAGCTTCTTAGAAAATTTGTTGAACTTGTTTTTAATCTCTATCTGGCCTAGGAGGAGCTCAACAATTCTTGACCTCACCATCTCCTTTAGACTTCCTTGATGACCATCCAGAGTCTTCTCTAGTGCTTTACCAATATAGTGAAAGACTTTGAGTTGGGCTTTGTAGACCTCTGTGTTGGCATCATAAACTTCCTGAGGAGTAAGCACCTTGATATTGCTACCTAAGATGGTGACATACTTCTCCCTAAACTTTGCCAAAGCTTCCTCCACGTCAATGCTGAAAGTTTTGGACATCTAAGCATCGACATTTCCATCATGTTGAGATTCATCTACTATCTTTGCCTAGTATTCTTCAACATCTTCCTTGTAAGATAGCAGAATAGCTTGATAATCCTGATTTGGCATGTCAGAAATGAGTAATTATTGAGCTATCTGGAAAATCCTTCAAGCAGATCCACAAGCATATCATTCACAGTAGTGGATGTTAAGTAGCATTTATGTCCACTTAAAACGTCCTATAAAGGCTTGAATTGGTGTTTTGTACTCGATTTACTTGTGTTTTTGACGTGTTTTGTAGTGTTTTTGCATTTCAGGCATATAACATGGATCAAGGAGATTTAGCATTATTTTGGTGCTAAATTGGTGCTAGGAATGTGTCCACGAAGTAAGCTCGTGGATCGTCATCTCAAACCAGCAAAAAAATAGAAATCAGAACTTTTTCCAGAAGGTCAGCGCGCCCGCGTTGTAGTAGCGCAGCCGCGCTAGGTGAACAAAATATCAGCGCGCCCTCGCTGATGAAGCGTGCGCCCGCGCCGGGTCGAGTTTCAAGAATCCTGTTTCTACTATAATTTTGATTTTTGGACTTCTCTGCTAATCAAGGCTGCTATATAATGATAACCTAAGTTCGTTTTTCATAACAAGATGTACCAGAGCTTAAGGAGAAGACATAGGAAGACCATATAGCACAATTCAACCAAGGCGAAGAGGATCTAGTTTATTCTTGTGATTCTTTATTTTAAGTTGTAATCTTGGATGCTAGTTTTCTTATTTGTTGAACCTATACTCTTGTTAACGTACTTGGTTTTGTTATTCGCATTTATAAAGACCTAGTTTATTATACCATGCTTTCATCGGAACTCACGGTGATGATGAGTTCGGTTATGGGCTAATCGTTATCGTGGGGTCCTAACGGATTTACTTATGGATTTCTTTAGTTAATATATTTTGATGCCTTAGTATGTGGTGAATGTATGATATCCTAGTATTGGTTGTGCTTATTCATTTTATGAGCGTCGCGATCTTATAAGATAGCATCTTAATCTCTAATGAAGTGACAGTAAATTTAGAGGTTTAGAACTTGCCATGCTAGCATAGGTTCATGTATTTGATATGTATAATTCGTAGGTAATTTTGACCATCTTAGTTGCCCTATGTAATCATGAAAGATAACTTGTGCATTAAACCGTTATGTTGTCAAATTCTATAGACATATAGGGTCTCAATATAATTGGTGTCTATTCAGCTTCTATCTCTTTTGTGGATGTCTGGTAGTAGGGTATTCGTACAACGAAAGTTGGCGCCTACTAGTTTCGTGTTATCTGATTAGTATCATCACCATTGTATGCTAAGGTTAAGAACAAAAAGGCTATTGAATGAAGTAGTAATGAAGTTAGAATCCCATATTTGTGTTATATAAGTAAATCAACCTCTCGTAGTTAATTGTATGTTAGTTAATAATCTTAGTTATAAACAATCTCAATTTTTTATTCGTCTTAGCATTGAATAATAACCATACCATTGTTGCATAAATGCATTGATTAAAATTAACCTAAACCAGTATCTGTGGGAACGAACTAGAATTGATTCTATATTACTTGCGATTGCTTATACTTGCGTGAAAATTAACGCGTGTTTTCGTCCTAACAAGTTTTTGGCGCCGTCGCCGGGGACTCGGTGTTAATTTCTAGTTTATGTGTTTGTCATCAGTGGTCGTTAAAGTTCATTGATCCGGACATTGTTACTTACTTATTTCCTTGTCGTGTTTCAAGTACTCTAGCGAGCGTGTATGTATACGTGTTCTCAGTCTCGTAAGAGAACACTGGATCAAGCTGATGAAGAAGTTGTAGTAGCTAAGGAAGTTTTTGAAGAAGTTCTTGTCGAGGAGAACGTCGAAGAAGAATCTATTATTGCAATGGGAGAACCATAAGCGAATACGAAGGCTTTGATGAATTACTCTCAGCCGAAGATTAATGATATTTAGTCTAGCATTATCCGACCAGCCATCACGGCTAAGACCTTTGAGATCAAGTCGAGCACCAGTTCCGTTCGGGGGTTCTCCGACAGAAGACCCCAACATGCACATCAGAGATTTCATCGAGATCTGCGATACTTTGAAGTTCAATGGAGTTTCGGAAGAAGCTATTAAGTTGAGGCTTTTACCATTCTCTCTGCGGGATAAAGCTAAGTGCTGGTTACATTCTCTACCACCAGGGTCTATCACCAAATGAGAGGATCTTGATCAAAAGTTCCTAACTAAATTCTATCCTATGGCGAAGACTGCTACAATCAGAAACACACTTACTCAATTTGCTCAGCAATCTGGAGAATCTTTATGTAAGGCTTGGGATCGCTACAAAAAGATGCTTAGAAAGTGTCCTCGCCATGGGATGCCTGACTGGATGATCATTAACTGGTTTTATAATGGATTGGGTGCTACTTCTAGATCTATGCTTGATGCAGCATTAGGTGGAGCCTTATGGGCTAAAATCTATGATGAAGCTTATGAATTGATTGAGCTGATGGCTTCCAATGAATACCAGAACCCAACTCAAAGACTACCTCAAGGCAAGGTAGCAGGAATTCTGGAGGTGGATGCAACTACTGCTATAGCTGCTCAACTTAAGGCTTTGACGATGAAGGTGGATTCTTTGGCTAATTATGGAGTGAATCAAATCACTAGTGTTTGTGAGCTTTGTGCCGGTGCGCATGAGACGGAGCAGTGTGCTATTTCTAGTGAATCAGCTCAGTTTGTGAGCAACTTTCAGAGGTTATAGCAACCAGCTCCAGCCACCTATCATCCCAACAATCGCAACCATCCTAACTTCAGCTGGAGCAATACTCAGAATGCGGTGCAACAGCCTTATCAGCAGTATACAGCAAAGCAATACAACCCTCCTGGTTTTTAGCAACAACAATATGCACCAAGACAATAACTTCAGCTATAACAATCTAATGAAAAATCTGAATTGGAGGAGTTACGGCTCATGTGCAAGAGCTAAGCGGTTTCTATCAAGACCTTGGAAAATCAAATTGGGCAGATTGCCAATGCCTTGCTGAATCGACAACCTGGTACACTCCCTAGTGACACTGAAGTGTCAGGAAAGAAGGAAGCAAAAGAGCATGTTAAGGCAATTACATTGAGGTCTGGGAAGGTTGCAAATCCCGAAGAATCTCAAGTTTCGGAAGAAGAAGCTGTGGATGAAGAAGAAGTGCAGAAAGAAGCAGAAGTGGAACCAAGGAAGATTACTGTGGAACACACTCCTCCTGAGGGTAATACAGGGGAGAAAAAGATCTATCCTCCACCTCCTTTTCCTAAGCGGTTGCAGAAGAAAAAGCTGGATAAGCAATTTGAGAGGTTTCTAGAGGTGTTCAAGAAACTTCATATCAACATACCTTTCGCTGATACTCTTGAACAGATGCCTAGTTATGCGAAGTTTATGAAAGGTATTCTCTCTCGGAAAGTGAAGCTTGATGACTTAGAGACAGTTTCTCTCACGGAGGAATGCAGTGTTGTGTTGTAACAGAAGTTTCCTCCGAAACTTAAAGATCCTAGAAGCTGCACTATTCCTTGTACCATTGGAAAAGTATCATTTGACAAATGCTTATGTGACTTGAGAGCTAGCATCAACCCGATGCCCTTGTCAATCTTCAAGAAGTTAAACTTACCTGATCCAAAGCCTACTTATGTGACCTTGCAGTTGGTCAATCTTTCTATTACATATCCACGAGGCATTGTGGAGGATGTATTGGTCAAGGTGGACAAACTCATATTTCCTGCTGATTTTATAATTCTTGATTTTGAGGAGGATAAGAAGATTCTCATAATCTTGGGAAGACCTTTCTTGGCCACTGGCCGAACCTTGATAGATGTGCAACAGGGTGAGCTCACTATGCGAGTGTTGGATCAGGATGTGACGTTTAATATTTTCAATGCCATGAAATTCTCTAATAATAATGAGGAGTGCTTAAAAGTGGAGTTGGTCGATTCTGTGGTTACTTCAGAACTTGATAAAATGCTAAGGTCTGATGCTTTAAAGAAGGCCTTGTTGGGGAATTCAGATAGTGAAGATGATGAAGGTGATGAACAGTTGCAGTATTTGAATGCTTCTCCTTGGAAGCGAAGGCTGGATATGCCTTTTGAATCTCTTGGATTGAGGGATTTGAACAAAGCGCCTCAAGCCATCTATTGAGGAAACTCCTACACTTGAGCTTAAATCGTTGCTTGAACACTTAAGGTATGCTTTTTTAGGTTATGCATCTACCTTTCCTGTTATTATTGCATCTGACCTTTCAGGTAGTGATGAGGAAAAGCTCTTAAGAATTCAGAGAGAGTTCAAGTCGGCAATTGGATGGACTATAGCAGATATCAAGGGAATCAGCCATTCTTATTGTATGCGTAAAATTCTGCTAGAGGAAGGTAGCAAGCCTAATTTTGAGCAACAATGAAGGCTTAATCCGATCATGAAAGAAGTTGTGAAGAAGGAAATTCTCAAGTGGCTAGATGCAGGGATCATCTACCCTATTTCTGAAAGTTCGTGGGTGAGTCCAGTTCAGTGTGTGCCGAAGAAAGGAGGTAGCACAATTGTTGTTAATGGGAAGAATGAGCTCATTCCTACTCGGACAGTCACGGGGTGGAGAGTTTGCATAGATTACAGGAAACTGAATAAAGCCACAAGGAAGGATCACTTCCCTCTTCCTTTTATTGAACAGATGTTGGACAGGTTAGCTGGGCATGAGTACTATTATCTTCTGGATGGCTATTCGGGCTATAATCAGATTTATATTGCTCCATAAGATCAGGAAAAGACTACTTTCACTTGTCCATTTGGGACTTTCGCCTTCAGAAGAGTTTCTTTTGGTTTGTGTGGTGCACCTGCCACATTTCAGAGATGTATGATGGCTATCTTCTCTGACATGATTGGTCAGAATATGGAGGTGTTCATGGATGATTTCTCTGTGTTTGGTGATTCTTTTGACGAATGCTTGCAAACTCTTGGCGCCATTCTTAAAAGGTATGTTGAGACCAATCTGGTTCTCAACTGGGAGAAATGTCATTTTATGGTGAAACAGTGCATTATTCTGGGGCACAAGGTCTCTAGTAAAGGTCTTTAAGTGGACAAAGCCAAGGTGGGGGTTATCGAAAACCTTCCTTCACCAATTTCTGTTAAGGGAGTCCGCAACTTTCTTGGTCATGCGGGATTCTATAGGCGGTTCATCAAGGACTTCTCAAAAATCTCTAAACTCTTGTGCAATCTTCTAGAGAAATATGTCCCTTTTAAGTTTGATGACGAGTGCCTTGCTGCTTCTGAGATCTTAAAGAAAAATTTAATCATGGCACCTGTCATAACTGCACCTGATTGGAATGAGCCTTTTAAAATGATGTGCGATGCAAGTGACTATGCAGTTGGAGCAGTTCTTGGGCAGAGAAAGAACAACATATTTCATGTGGTCTACTATGCTAGTAAGACCCTCAATGGTGCTCAGCTGAATTATACTACTACTGAAAAAGAACTCTTAGCCATTGTCTACGGTTTTAAGAAGTTTCGATCTTATTTGCTTGGGATGAAGGTGACAGTTTTCACTGATCATGCTGCGATTCGCTATCTCGTTTCAAAGAAGGACTCGAAGCCTAGACTAATTCGATGGGTTCTTTTACTTCAGGAATTTGAGTTGGAGATCAAGGACAGAAAGGGTACTGAGAATCAAGTTGTTGATCATCTCTCTCGTTTGGAAGATCCAAGTGTAACTTCACAGGATAAGACATTGATACATGAGTATTTTCCTGATGAGCAGTTGTTTGGTGTGCAAGAAGAAGAACCGTGGTTTACAGACATTATGAACTACCTTGTGAGTAATATCATGCCTCCAGACTTGTCTTCTGCTCAAAGGAAGAAGTTTTTTCATGAGGTAAAGTGGTACATGTGGGATGAGCCATTCTTGTTTAGGCAAGGAGCTGACCAGATCATCAGAAGATGTATTCCGTACAGCGAAACGGGGGGGGGGGGATCTTGCGAGATTGCCATTCGACTGCTTATGGAGGCCACTATGGTGGAGAGAAGACAATAACTCGTATCCTTCAAGCGGGATTTTTCTGGCCTACATTGTTTAAGGATGCACATCAGTTTGTTTTGAAGTGTGATCGTTGCCAGCGTGTGGTTAATATGTCTAAGAGGAATGAGATGCCTCTTAATGTACTTCTCGAGGTTGAAGTCTTCGATATTTGGGGAATTGACTTCATGGGGCCATTTGTCTCATCTTGTAATAATTAGTATATCTTGTTGGCGGTTGATTATGTCTCAAAATGGGTTGAAGTCAAGGCTTTGCCGACAAATGATGCGAAGGTAGTGCTTAATTTTCTTCATAAGCAGATATTCACAAGGTTTGGGACTCCAAGAGTCATAATCAGTGACGAGGAATCGCATTTCTGCAATCGCAAGTTCACTGCTATGATGCAGAGATATAATGTAAATTATCGCATTGCTACAGCCTATCATCCTCAGACGAATGGTCAAGCTGAGGTATCTTACAGAGAGATCAATCATATTATAGAGAAAATTATGTGTCCATCAAGAAAGGATTGGTCTTTGAAGCTGGATAAAGCTGTTTGGGCGTATAGAACAACATACAAGACTCTGCTTGGCATGTCACCGTTTCAGTTGGTTTATGGTAAGGGGTGTCATTTGCCTGTGGAGCTAGAGCACAAAGCATATTGGGCTTTGAAGAAGTTGAACCTTGATATGGATGCAGCTGGTAAGAAGAGGATGCTTCAATTGAATGAACTTGATGAGTTTCGGCTTCAAGCGTATGAGAACAACAAAATATATAAGGAGAAAGTCAAGAGGTGGCACGATAGGGATCTAGTGCTCAAATCATTTGTGCCGGGGCATCAAGTTCTTTTGTTCAACTCTCGTCTCCGTCTTTTTCCTGGAAAGTTGAAGTCGATGTGGTCAGGGCCGTTTATTATCAAAACTGTGTTTCCACACGGAGCGGTGGAGATTTTTGAAAATGATCCAGACCAAGCGTTCAAAGGAATGGACAGTGGTTAAAGCATTACTGTGGGGATACGGCAAACCGTGAGGTGGTTAGTGCCGTTTTATTTTCCACTTGATCTCGGGATTCTACGTCAAGCTAACGATGTAAAGCAAGCATTTCTTGGGAAGCAACACAAGTTTGTTGTACATTAGTAGATAGAGGAAGAAGAAAATAAGGAAAAAAACACAAAAAAATCAAAAAAAGAAAAAAATTCGGTTTCAACTACAGAAGCATGGCGCGCCCGCGCTGAGAAGCGGGGAGGCCGCGCTGAGTTTCCAGTAAGTGCGCGCGCCCGCGCTGATATGCGGGGCGGCCGCGCTGGTTTTCCAGTAACATGGCGTGCCCACGCTGTCAGGCGGGGCAGCCGCGCTGCATCCCTGTAGTAAAAAAAAGACAGCAAAAGAAACAGAAAATCGGGGAGTTTGAGTACAAAATCAATTCCTACTCGAATTTCCTTCCTCCACTTCCTATAATTTCTATCCTAAATCAATTCTATTATCCCATTACTCCCATTAATCCCACTTCTTTTCCATAACTGATTCTCTTCCAAAGTCGTATATATACACACACTTATACACAAACTTCTCCATCACTTCTCAAATTCTCAAACACAAATCTCTATTATACACACATCTCTTATTCTCTCTTATACACTTCCAATGGAACCCAAAAGACAACGAACCCAAGTTAGCAGTAGCACTACCGATTCTTCTAGTGTTGGTGGTGTAAGGCCTAGGTTTTCAACTCCGGAGGCTGAGGCGGAGTATACGAGGCTGCTTTCGAAGCCCATAGCCAAGGTTCGAGGTTTTCTGCCATCGGGGAGGGATGGTAAGTTGCTGGAGATGATTTTGAAGATGGGTTAGATTGTTTTTTGTGAGGCACCAATTGCGGTGCCTATGAGTGTGGTTCGCGAGTTTTACGCAAATGCAAAGGCAGAGAAGAACAGATTTTTTGTGGTGAGGGGGTTGACTGAAGAGTATAGTGCTGAGGCGATTCTGAGGGTGATTGAATAGCCCGAGAGGAGGCCAGATCAGGATAACTGGAATGAGAAGACGGGAGATGATTTTAACTTGGATTTGATCGGTGCTACACTGTGTGTGTGCCTGAGACTCTTTGGAAGTTCAAGAAGGGCAACAACGAGTATGCCACTTTCCCTGCCTCGTGCATGAACAAGTTTGCACGTGCATGGAATTCCTTTATTTGTGCCAATATCATGCCATCTTCTCACGTGCATGATGTTAATGTGGAGCGTACATGGTTATTGCGGGGTATTCTTCAGGGCGACTATGTGGATCTTGGGATGGTGATTCATCAGGATATTTTGAGATTTCTTCGTGGGAGTACTACATGTTCTATACCCTATGCGTCCATTGTGATGAAGTTATGTGTGGCGGTTGAAGTTCATTGGCCCGCACATGAGCAGCTGCAGCTTCTTAGTTCCCCGATTGATAGTTCGACGTTGTTGAGTATGCAGGAGTGGTACGGTGGGAAGCCTGATCCGAAGGGGCTTGGTTATTCTTATGACCACTTGTCGGGTGGACGTCCAGCACCTCAGGGATACGCTGGTGGTACGATTCAAGTGAGCAGAGCATCTTAGAGAGCTGAGTTGGGTGAGGAGGTCGGTCCTTCACGGTCGCAGCAGCAGCAGCAGGAGGAAGCACAGGGCAGTGCCGGTTTGAGTTCAACGCAGTATAGGCGCTTGATGAGGTAGATGGATGTGATGCATGACATCCATAGTCGGTTTGCACAGGACCTTACCCAGGCATTGGGGACTGCATTCAGAGCTACAGGAGTTGATATCCAGTGGCCAGTATTCGGTGAGGACTCTATGTACCCGCCTCGTGACACTCCTGACACACCACCCCATGAGGGTGATGACCCTGATTCCGAGTAGGTATGCCTGATTCCTTACAATTACCTTCACTGAGGATAATGAATATTTCAATTTTGGGGGTAGTAGTTAAGGAATATATGTTATGTGTGAGTCTCATATAGCTTGCATATTCATGATAGTTTAAGTTTATATAGTGTGTATTTGCCATGTAGTAGTTTTTTTATTTTATTTGTCAGGTAGTAGTTTTTTTATTTTGCATGATAGTTGTTGCATATAGTTCATGCATTTGCATTATAACATGATCCCTTAAGTTTGCTTTTCTGATTGATTTATGATATTAATGCTAGTGTAGTGATGTTGTGTTTAGTGATGTTAAGTCTTATGGAGTTGATTTGTATGCTAGAAGCAATAAAATTTCACTAAGTCTTATAGGTTGCTTGCATGCTAGATCATGATCATGGTTTGTTTGTTTGTCGAGGTTTAATCACTTGTTTATATTTAGAATTTAGGATATTCTCTTAATGGTAAAACAACATGGTTATTTAAAAATTAGAGAAAAAAATTGGATTTCATTGCTAGTTGTTGTGGCTAGGTGTCAAATGGCTAGTAGCCGGCTCATTTTATATGAGTAGTCTAGGGTTGAATGAGATGGAGCGAAACGCACTAGTTTAGAAATTGTGAAAAAAAGAGAAAAAAAATAAAAAATATGTTTATGCATAATTGATCACGAGTGGGCTCTTTAATACTCGAGGTATTAAGTTCTTAGGGGACTTTGTGCCTAGTGACCTAAGGCTTTTATAGTCTGGGATCCACTAACCTAACGCTCGCTACATGAGTATTATTGTATAAGTCTTTTGTGGACCTCACTCATTGCACGGTCAAATAAGCATATTTGTGTTGTTTATATGTTGTAAATAAAAGCATGAATCCATATAATAACTCCAATATAAGAATTGAAGTGTTGTAACATTTTGAGCTTAGCTTTTATTCTATTTATAACCTTGTGATTGCCTTGATGAGTAGTGAGTCATGATTATTGATCTAGTTGCGATAGTATATCTATAAGAATTTGCACACATGCACACTTCTGATTTGTGAGTTGATTTGTGAGATTAATTGAACTTGTGCGAATAACTGCATTCGTTGAGATGTTGCTTGTTGGTTGGTTAAGTTATGCGAATAACTGACCAATCATATCAGAGAAGATAGCCATCATGCATCTCTGAAATGTGGTCGGTGCTCCACATAGCCCAAAGAAACCCTTCTAAAGGCGAAAGTACCAAATGGACAAGTGAAAGTAGTCTTCTCCTGATCTTCTAGAGCAATACAAATTTGATTATAACCAGAATAACCATCCAGAATAAAATGGTAATCATGCCCAGCTAATCTATCAAGCATCTAATCAATAAATGGCAGAGTGAAGTGATCTTTTCTTGTGGCCTTGTCCAGCTTCGTGTAATCCATGCAAACTCTCCACCCCGTGACTGTTCGTGTATGAATAAGATCATTTTTCTCATTAGTGACCACAGTGGTACCTCCTTTCTTTGGCACACACTGAACTGGGCTCACCCATGAACTGTCAGAAATAGGATAAATGATCATTGCATCCAGCCACTTAAGTATTTCCTTCTTCACAACCTCTTTCATGATTGGATTTAGCCTTCTCTGTTGCTCAACAGTAGGCTTGCTTCCTTCCTCTACCAGAATTTTGTGCATGCAATACAAAGGGCTGATTCCCTTGATATATGTTATAGTCCAACCTATTACCGATTTGAATTCTCTAAGAATTCTCAAAAGCTTCTCCTTGTCGCAACCTGAAAGGTCAGATGCAATAATAACAGGAAAAGTAGATGCATCACCTAAAAACGCATACCTTAAATGTTCAGGTAAAGGCTTAAGCTCAATAGTAGGAGCTTCCTCAATAGATGGCTTGAGGCGCTTAAGAGCTTTCAACTCCTCCATTCCCAGAGATTCAAAAGACATAACAATCTTCCTCTTCCAGGGAGAAGCATTCAGAAATTGCAACTGCTCATCCCCATCATCATCTTCACTATCGGAATTCCCTAACAACTCCTTCTCTAAGGCATCAGACATTAGCAATTGATCAAGTTCTGAAGTAACCACAGAATCAACCAACTCCACTTTTAAGCACTCCTCATTTTCCATAGGGAACTTCATGGAATTGAACACATTAAAAGTTTCATCATGATCCATCACTCGGATGGTGAGCTCACCTTTCTACACATCTATCAAGGTTCGGCCAGTAGCCAAGAAAGGTCTTCCCAAGATTATGGGAATCTTCTTATCCTCCTCGAAATCAATAATTACAAAATTAGCAGGGAAGATGAGTTTATCCACCTTGACCAAGATATCCTCCACAATACCTCATGGATATGTAATAGAATGGTCGGCCAACTGCAAAGTCATATAAGTAGGCTTTGGATTAGGCAAGTTCAACTTCTTGAAGATTGACAAGGGCATCAGATTGATGCTAGCTCCCAAGTCACATAAGCATTTGTCAAATGACACCTTTCCAATGGTGCATGGAATATTGAAGCTTCCAGGATCTTTAAGCTTCGGAGGCAACTTTTGTTGAAACACAGAACTGCATTCCTCCGTGAGAGCAACGATCTCTAAGTCATCAAGCTTCAGCTTTCTAGAGAGAATACCTTTCATAAACTTTGCATAACTAGGCATTTGTTCAAGAGCTTCAGTGAAAAGTATGTTGATGTGTAGTTTTTTGAACACCTCCAGAAACTTCTTAAACTGCTTATCCAGCTTTTTCTTCTGCAGCCTCTTAGGAAAGGGAGGTAGAGGATAGATCAGTTTCTCCCCTGTATTACCCTCAGGAGGAGTGTGCTCAACAGTAGTCTTCCTTAGTTCCACTTCTTCTTCCTTCTGCACTTCTTCTTCTTCCGCCTCAACTTCATATTCTGGAGTCTTAGCTTTTTCAGGATTTACAACCTTATTAGACCTTAATGTAATTGCTTTCACATGCTCCTTAGCTTCCTTCTTGCCTGGCACTTTAGTATCTCTCGAAAGCATTCCAGGTTAACGATTCAGTAATGCATTTGCAATTTGCCCAATCTGATTCTCCAAGGTCTTGATAGACACAGCTCGGCTCTTGCACATGAGCCTCAACTCCTCCAATTCAGATTTTTTATTAACTTGCGGTAACTGCTGAAGTTGAAGTTGTTGCCTAGGGGTATATTGCGGTTGCTGAAAACTAGGAAGGTTATACTGCTTTGTTGTGTATGGCTGATAAGATTGTTACACCACATTCTGATTGTTACTCCGGCTGAAGTTAAGATGATTGCGGTTATTTGGATGATAAGTGGTTGGAGCTTGTTGCTGTGATCTCTGAAAGTTGCTCACAAATTGAGTTGATTCGCTAGAAATATCACACTGCTCAGTTTCATGTGCCCCGCACAAAGCTCACAAACACTAGTGATTTGATTAAGTTCATAATTCGCCAAAAGTCCACTTTCATCGTCAAAGCTTGAAGTTGAGTAGCTATAGCAGTAGCTATATCCACTTCCAGAATTCCTGCTACCTTGTCTTACAACATTCTTTGCGTAGGATTATGGTATTCATTAGTTTCCATTAGCTCAATCAACTCATAAGCTTCATTGTAACTTTTGGCCCATAAGGCTCCACCAGATGCTGCATCAAGCATAGGTCTAGACTGAGCGCCCAAACCATTGTAGAAATAGTTTATAATCATCCAATCAGGCATGCCATGGTGTGGGCACTTCCTTAGCATCTCCTTGTATCGATCCCAAGCCTCACACAGAGATTCTCCAATTTTTTGTGCAAACTGAGTAAGAGCATTCCTAATTGTAGCAGTCTTCGCCATAGGAAATAATTTAGTGAGAATATTTTGAGCTAGATCCTCCCATTTGGTGATAGACCCTGGTGGTAGAGAATGTAACCAACACTTTGCTTTATCCCTCAGAGAGAATGGGAAGAGTCGCAGCTTGATAGCATCTTCAGTCACCCCATTGAACTTGAAAGTGTCGCAGATCTCGATGAAATCCATGATGTGCATGTTGGGGTCTTCTGTAGGAGAACCCCCAAACTGAACTGAGTTCTGTATCATCTGAATTATGCTCGACTTGATCTCAAAAGTGTTAGCTGAGATGGCTGGTCAGATGATGCTCGACTAAATATCATTGATCTTAGGTTGAGAATAGTCCATCAGAGCCTTAGGATTTTCTGCTTGATCTCCCATCACTACTAAAGCTGGTTCCTCGACTTTCTCTTCTTCTTCTACTTTCTCTTCGTCCTCAAAAACTTCCATTCAAATCACTAAACCTTCTTCCTCGGCTTGATTCAGAGTTCTCTTACGAGACCGCGAACGTGTATGCATACACGCTCGCTAGAGTACCTGAAACACGATAAGGAAAAGATTAAGTAAGTAACAATGACCGAGTTAATAAACTTTAACGATCACTGATGACAAAC
Source organism: Apium graveolens (assembly GCF_009905375.1). Taxonomy (NCBI): domain Eukaryota; kingdom Viridiplantae; phylum Streptophyta; class Magnoliopsida; order Apiales; family Apiaceae; genus Apium; species Apium graveolens. The sequence continues at coordinate 241,952,107 of NC_133654.1, forward strand.
ACATAAACTAAAAGTTAACACCGTGTCCCCGGCAGCGGCGTCAAAAACTTGTTAGTCGCTAAGCACGCGCTAATAATTCACACAATTATACGCGATCGCAAGTAATATAGAATTATTTCTAGTTCATTCCCATAGAGACTGGTTTAGGTTAACTTTATAATTTATGCACTTATGCAACAATGATATAACTATTATTCAATGTTAAGACGAATAACAATTTGGGTTTTTGATTATACTACAACTAACTATTGAGAATTATACTAGAGAACATTAACTAAAGAGAGTTGAGTAATATATGGCACGGAAATGGGATTATAACTTCATTAAGTACTTCATTCAATAGCCTTTTCATTCTTAACCTTAGCATGTAATGGTGATGACACTAATCAGATAACACAAAATTGATAAATGCCAACTTTCGTTGTACGAATACCATACTATCAGACATCCACACAAGAGATAGAAGCTGAATAAACACCAATTATATTGAGACCCTGTATGTCTCTAGAATTTGACAACATAACGGTTTAACGCACAAGTTATCTATCATGATTACACAGGGCAAGTAAGATGGTTAAAATTACCTACGAACCATGCATAATAATAACACATGAACCTATGCTAGCATGGCAAGTTCTAAATCCTTAAATTCACTTTCGCTTCATTAAGAATTAACAAGTTATCTTATAAGTTCGCGACACTCATAAGACGAATAAGCACAACCAATACTAGGATATCATACAATCACCACACACTAAGGCATCGAAACAAATTAACTAAAGAAATCCATAAATAAATTCGCTAGATACCCACGATAACGATTAGCCCATAATCAGACTCATCATCAACGTGGGTTCCGATGAAAGCATGGTATAATAAACGTAGTCTTTATAAACAAATAATAAACCAAGCACGTAATTCAGAGTATTAGGTTCAACAAACAAGAAACGAGCATCCTAGATTACAACATAGAACAAAGATTCACAAGAATAAACTAGATCTTCTTTGCCTTCGTTGAATTGTGCTATAGGTCTTCTTGTCGTCTTCTCCTTAAGCTCCGTTATAAAAAGCGTCTTTTTATTGTCATTAAATAGCACCCCAATTAATCCAAAAGCCCAAAAAAATAGATTTCTAATTGAAACAGGAAACTGGATTCCCGACCTAGCGCGACCGTGCGCTTCACCAGCGCGGGCGCGCTGACATTCTGTTCCTCTGGCGCGGTCGCGCGCTAGCACAGCGCGGGCGTGCTGGTCTTCTGGAAAAACTGGAATTACATTCATTTCTTACTGCAATGAGTTGGTCTTCACGAGCTTTATTCCTTGGACACCATCCTAACACCATATTAGTATCAAATCAATGCTAATTTATCTGAATCCTGGATTAATGCCTGAAATGCAAAAACACTAGAAAACACATTAAAACACCAACAACTTGAGTACAAATACACCAATTCAAAGCTTAATGGAGCATTATAAAGTGTCATAAATGTCACTCAACAACAGCTTCAAAATTGATTCCCTTAGGATAACATAATCCTAAGTTAGGAGTTGTTAGGTCCCAATGTGTTTGTAGAAGGGGGGTTGAATACAAACAGTACCGAATAATCGAATTAAATGCGGAATAAAAATATGAAACAAAATTCAAGTTAAATAAGAATATTATTAAACTTGAAAGGTGTTACAACAACTGTATCGATTACAAGGAATTAATCTCAAATTAATTATCACAAATCTAGAATAAATTCGACATTAACTTTTTCTATTTTGCAATAAAAAGATTCAAATGCTAAACGCAATTTGAGATTAAGTTCTAGGGATTTTGATCCGCTAGATAGTTACACAAGAACAAGATAAAGATTTCTAGTGGTTTGGATTTAACTTTACAAACTAGAAATTATGATCTTGAAGTTTGCAGATGAAGGATAAAATATTTCTTCTGCGGCTGCTCTGTTTTTGTTCTTGTATTGGTTTCTGTATGTTGGATGAAAAAAGTCTTCTGCTGCTTTTTTGTTTTTATCAATCATTCAACAGACTCAGTTCAACTAGCAAGACTTTCAGCAAGACTATCTGTTGTGCTTATCAAGACAATCCTTTTGAACTAGCAAGACAATCCATTGAGCTAGCAAGACAATCCATTGAGCTAGCAAGACTTTCGGTGAGGTTATTGATTGAACTAGCAAGACAATCAGAATGAACTGGCATGACTTTCGGTATGACTATTGATTGTCATACCGATTGTCATACTAATACAAAAGATTATCTTGCTGAATTAAAACAGATTTTAATCCAATAATAATTCTGATAAGACAATTAAATGAATTGGCATGACTTTCAGTATGACTATTGATTGTCATACCGATTGTCATACTAATACAAAAGGTTGTCTTGTTGAATTAAAACAGATTTTAATCCAATAATAATTCTGAAAATTCTTAATATTAATTCTGAATTAATTAATCAATTAATTCAATTAATCAATAAATTAATCTTTGCAGATATTATTTATTTTCTTAATTAAATTATATGACTTAATTAATTAATAGAGAATTAATACTAATCCTGAGCAGCAACCATTCTTCTGAAAATCACTGAGAATTATGAATCAATTCCACCACTTCAATGTTGACACTCGATGTACTGTCTGGTTCATGAGTGACTAACTTCCATGATGTTTCTTCATGTCTTGACGTTGACACTTTGATTTTCTTCAGATTAAATCCTTGTAATTCTTTGATACCTTGATGAGATCTCTGTCACTTGATTAAATCCACAATCTTGATTTAAATCACTGAGGCTTGATCAATTTCTTGAACTTCTTCCAGTGAATTAACTCCTCAAGTCTGTAGATGAACCTTGTTTCTGAATCCTCTGACAGATGTTACTTTGTGAGATCTCTTTGACGGTAGATCCACTATTTACTTATTACATTCTTATTTGAGTTGAGTTAAATCCTCGAATAAACAAATAGGCTATGACATATGCCTTTCAATCTCCCCCTATTTGTTTGTTAGACAATAACAACAAATACCTAGAGGATAACTCAACTAACAAATAAGAAAAAGATATAAACAGAAATGCAAAGTAAATAGCAGAAAAGTTCTGGATAACATTTAACCTTTTCCAGATTCCAAATAGATGTTCCTCTAGACTGAACATATCTTCAAGTGGTTTCATCTTCTTTTGTACAACCACATTTCCTGTTGAGAAACCCATATCTCTCTTGCTTCTCCCCCTATGAGAATCAACTGATTAAAGAAGATCACCTTCGTTTACCACCTCTCCCGTACAATAGGATCCGCAGATAAAAACCAATGGTACTCCCCTAACAGCTTCTTCCCTTACTAGAAAATCACCTTGTGTTTACCACCTCTCCCGTGCAATAGGATCCGTAGTTACAAACAACAATGGTGTGGTGTAGTGTACATGTAGGATCTTTTTCTTCCTCCCTGCTATTTCTCCCCCTTAGTTGAGGAATCCTCCAAACTATTACTTAAGCTTTTATCTCCCCCGTAAAGAAGGAATGTATGCCATCGTCTGAAGGAGTTCTCATATTTTACTTGGTTAGAAAAGAAATAACAAGTAGTTTCTCTTTCTTCCTCACTGTGAGTGTGTGATTCTGTTTAGCGTACCTCACATGTGTTTCACTCTTCTCTCCACTCGTGTTTACACTCATTCTCACAAGTGTATCACTCCTCTCATAGCTCCAAAAATCAGCTGTACCTATAAGGATATTCACCTTAGCCATCCTTAAGGAGGTCACAGGTGGTGCAATGGGAGTTCACAAATCCCCATCCTTGTTAAACTCGTCAGATGAATCTGAGTCATAATTTACAAGTTGCTAGTTTCCCTCTTAGGGTTCCAGATTTGAATTCTGGGAAGGTAAACAATGATCCAATGAATTTAGCATAAAGATCAAAGTTCCCTTCTAATGTCTGTGAAGACATTTCCTTGTGACTCATCAGGTAATATCTGAATCATTGTCAACAAGTTGCCGATCTGCACCTATGTCAGATCCACTATCCGCAGATGCATCCAGGGGATTTAAGCCTGGGGAGGTAGACACTGACCACTGACATATGGCTTTTGGATCAGTATCCTCTCCTAACACCTGTAAAGGCAATTGGTCCATTAACAAACCTTGAACAATCGAATCTGACCTTAAAATGATCGAAACTCTTATTTCCGTCAACTCATCCTTTGTGTGTGTAACCTTTCCTTGTGCATCAAGAATTGTTTATATTTGAAGTGGTGACACTACATCGGATACCTTGGCCGACAGGCAAATTTCAATAGACACACCCTGTTGAGAGAATGAATCTTGTAACTGTTTTTGTGCCTTTTCAGCCATTACATCTTTTTGAGAAGATGTATGGGGGCTAGCAGTTGTCTCGGTTTAAATACTACTCATCTATGTAGGAGACAGAGCTACTGGGTTCACTTCAGAACCTTCCTTATGTGGTGCACTAAGGCACTATCTCCCTCACGCTCATCCATACTACATTTAGTGGTAAGAGAGTGTTGGTTGGTTCTGTTTCTGTGTATGTCTTTACAGTCTGGGATAGATGTTGTGGGTTTTCAACCTCATGACTGCTAATGAAAGAAAGTCATTGGAGACTGAACCTGTATCACAGAACATATGGTAATAGAGAGAAAAAATGTACTTAAGATCTATAATGAATAAAAATTATACATTTAATCTTTTGAGAGAAATGATGTACAATAGTGATTTCAAAGGATTTTACATGAAATAAAAAATCACTAATGTAGAAAGAAGTTTGATTTTCTCCTAAAACTGTTTGCACATATAAAACAATATGTTTGTGCCTAGTAATAAGAGAGTTATTAATATGACAACTTTACTAGTTCATATTAAACTGTAACTTCAGGTAGAGTGTCATACCATGTTCTTGACGATTGCTTGAGTAGTACACTAGTTCATACCAACCTGAAGTGAGATTGTGAAGAAGAGATTGCATAGTCCAATAGATCTGCAGCTGCAAAGTCCATGAACTGTGGTGCATTGACTTCCTCTTTTGACTCACCAACCAGGAGTACACTTGTACACATCTTACTAGAGTCCAATTCCAAGTGTAATGTGCATCAGGTGCCAGATATGTCATAATATTCTCAAGTCTCGTCACTGGTGCTATATGTTAGATACTGCTTCCTGATAATAACCTAGCACAATATACAAGTTTACAATGATAACATTCCCAGCTTGTAAACAACCATATCCCTCAGATAAACCTTTGCTGTTATCTCCAAAGGTAACCAGGGGGCCAGCTTTCTCATTCCATATTTGATAGCAGGGCTCTATCTCCGGTCATATGTCTTGATGATCCACTGTCAAGAATCCACACTACCGGTTACACCTGTTTAATGCCCTGCACTACAAATGAATTAGACCTTCTTCGGAACCCAAACTTGGTTGGGCCCGGCATACTTGTAGAATTGTCCTTTGTCAGGCAAAACAACATTTTTAATTTTAATGGTCTCAACATCCTCAAAGACTGAACATTTGACCTTGTAAACAGCCTTAACAAATTTCTGTTTAGGCTTAGGCACAAATGTCTCCTTTCTAGCCTTAGAAGGACTAGCAGTCTTAGACCTATCGTGCTTCTTGTTATTCACATGCTGACGAGGAGTAGTCTTATCACTAGAAATATGCTTACCATTAAAATAAGCATACATCAAATTAAAAGCACAAGACATACAATTAGCAACACCACATGCTTTATGAGAGTCATTAACAACAGGCAATTTATGCATGGTAGACATGTCATTTTTGTTATCCAACTCATGTGTGTCTGAGTTAGTCTCAGTTGCTTTCACAACTTTGACTGGAACTTTTGACACACTTGACTTGGAAACAACCTTCTCATTAGCATGATCTTCAGCACGTATTTCTTCCTGAATAACAGAAGAGGTCGCATCAAATGGTTCAGCAATTGATGCTTTATAGAGGGGTTCATCAACACCCTTAAGCACATGTGGTACTTCCCTCCCTTTAGCACAGACATGAGGAGGGGAGTTTATGCCTAATTCTCCAATAGCAACATTGTAATCATAACCTATTCCAGATGTTTGATTAACAGCTTGCTTACTGTAGAACTCTTTAGCCTTCGAACAAGAATTGAAGTAGGCTCTAACCTTAGTTTCAAGACCGGTGATCTTGTCTTTGAGAATAGTTTCTAGTTTTCTATAACAGTCAACTCTATTCTCTAGAAAATATACTTGTTCTTTTAACTTGTCTTGATTAATGTGCACAAGTCTTAATTCATTGACCTCTTTCTCAAGGTCTTTGATCTGTAAACTTAACAGTTCATTATCACGACGAGCACAATCTAAGTTACCTCCTAGATGATAAACTAATTCAACATCAGTATATTTTACCTCTTTTCTTGACGATGAAGCTTTTCCATCAATAGCCATAAGAGCAAGATTCCATTCTTCTTCATCTTCAATATCAGTATCATCCCAGCTTCTTCCCTTTGCCAGATAAGCCCTTGCAGAGTTACTCTTCTGATTTGAATCATAAGAGTTCTTCCTTACTTGCTTTGGCTTCCTGCATTCTGTGGCAAAGTATCCCAACTCATTACAATTATAGCATCTAATAGTGCTCCGATCAACCATCCCTGTTTTATATCCACCACTACTGGTGTTAGAGGATGAAGATCCACCTGTCTGGAAGCTGTTGTAGTTGGACTTGTACTTGAACTTGGGATTTCTCTTGAATCTGACATTGGAGAATCTCTTGACAATTTGGGCCATTGACTCATCTTCCAATTGCTCCAGCTCTTCCAAGGAATAAAAATCATCACTGGATTGATTTGTAGTAGGAGGATCATATTCTGCTACTATCACATTTTCCTCAGCCTTGGAAAACTGTACCATTCTCTCCGATTGTTGAGATTGTTGTTGTTGACCTTCAGCTACAAGAGCAGTAGATGTGCTGACCATTCTATCTTTCCCGTAGACTTCCTTCTGCTGAATCTGCTCCAACTCATAGGTTTTTAACACACCATAGAGTCTATCCAAAGAAATCTCACTCAGATCTCTAGCTTCTCTAATGGCAGTGATTCTATGTTCAAGATGAGTTGGCAGTGTTAAAAGGAACTTTTTGTTGACCTCCCTAATTGAATAATATTTCCCATTTATGTTTAGGTTGTTGATCAACGCATTGTACCTCTCAAACACTTCAGTAATTCCTTCTCCTGGATTTGATTTAAAATGTTCATACTCAGAGGTTAGGATCTCCAACTTGTTCTCCCTAACTTCCTCTGTACCTTCATTAATCACCTCAATAGTTTCCCAGATGTGTTTGGAATTTTTACAGTTCATCACATGTCTGTTCATCAAGGGATCGAGGGAATCAACTAAAATTAACTGAAGGCTGGCATCCAAGGAGGCTTCTTCTTTTTCAGCAGGAGAAAAATCCTCAGGCTCTTTTGGATAGGTTCTAGCTTTGGTAATCACAACATCATCTACTATCACCTCTGGTTCAATAACCATTGGAGTTGTTGGACCCTTCTTTAACAAGTTCAGATATTTGGGATTTGCAACTTGTAAAAACAAGAGCATCTTCTTCTTCCACATGATATAATTTTCTTTATCAAATAGTGGAATTTTAACGGTTCCAACTTTTTGTGAAGTCATTATGAATTTTTGAATAAATAAAAATTCAAGGAGTTGAAAAATCACAAAAGTCTAGGATCTTGATTTGTTCGTTAATCAGAAGGCTCTGATACTAATTGTTAGGTCCCAATGTGTTTGTAGAAGGAGGGGGGGTTGAATACAAACAGTACCGAATAATCGAATTAAATGCGGAATAAAAATATGAAACAAAATTCAAGTTAAATAAGAATATTATTTAACTTGAAAGGTGTTACAACAACTATATCGATTACAAGGAATTAATCTCAAATTAATTATCACAAATCTAGAATAAATTCGACATGAACTTTTTCTATTTTGCAATAAAAAGATTCAAATGCTAAACACAATTTGAGATTAAGTTCTAGGGATTTTGATCCGCTAGATAGTTACACAAGAACAAGATAAAGATTTCTAGTGTTTTGGATTTAACTTTACAAACTAGAAATTATGATCTTGAAGTTTGCAGATGAAGGATAAAATATTTTTTCTGCGGCTGCTCTGTTTTTGTTCTTGTATTGGTTTCTGTATGTTGGATGAAAAAAGTCTTCTGTTGCTTTTTTGTTTTTATCAATCATTCAACAGACTCACTTCAACTAGCAAGACTTTCAGCAAGACTATCTGTTGTGCTTATCAAGACAATCCTTTTGAACTAGCAAGACAATCCATTGAGCTAGCAAGACAATCCATTGAGCTAGCAAGACTTTCGGTGAGACAGTTGATTGAACTAGCAAGACAATCAGAATGAACTGGCATGACTTTCGGTATGACTATTGATTGTCATACCGATTGTCATACTAATACAAAAGATTGTCTTGCTGAATTAAAACAAATTTTAATCCAATAATAATTCTGATAAGACAATTAAATGAATTGGCATGACTTTCAGTATGACTATTGATTGTCATACCGATTGTCATACTAATACAAAAGGTTGTCTTGTTGAATTAAAACAGATTTTAATCCAATAATAATTCTGAAAATTCTTAATATTAATTCTGAATTAATTAATCAATTAATTCAATTAATCAATAAATTAATCTTTGCAGATATTATTTATTTTCTTAATTAAATTATATGACTTAATTAATTAATATAGAATTAATACTAATCCTGAGCAGCAACCATTCTTCTGAAAATCACTGAGAATTATGAATCAATTCCACCACTTCAATGTTGACACTCGATGTACTGTCTGGTTCATGAGTGACTAACTTCCGTGACGTTTCTTCATGTCTTGACTTTGACAGTTTGATTTTTTTCAGATTAAATCCTTGTAATTCTTTGATACCTTGACGAGATCTCTGTCACTTGATTAAATCCACAATCTTGATTTGAATCACTGAGGCTTGATCAATTTCTTGAACTTCTTCCAGTGAATTAACTCCTCAAGTCTGTAGATGAACCTTGTTTCTGAATCCTCTGACAAATGTTACTTTGTGAGATCTCTTTGACGGTAGATCCACTATTTACTTATTACATTCTTATTTGAGTTGAGTTAAATCCTCGAATAAACAAATAGGCTATAACATATGCCTTTCAGGAGTATCCTTCAAATATTTAAAAATCTTCTTGACAGCCATTAGGTGTGATTTTTTAGGATTTTCTTAAAATCTTGCACACAGACATGTAGAAAACATGATGTCTGTTCTACTTGTAGTCAAATAAATTAGAGATCCAATCATTCCCCTATAACTTGAAATGTCTACACTGTTTCCATTCTTATCTTTATCCAATTTGGTAGCTATAGACATAGGAGTATATGCAGGTGAACAATCCATCATTCCAAATTTTTTCATAAGATATTTGACATACTTAGTTTGACTGATAAAAATTCCATCACTTCTTTGACTAACTTAAAGTCCAAGAAAGTAACTTAATTCTCCCATCATGCTCATCTCATATTCACTTTGTATGAGTTTTGAGAATCTTTAACAAAGCTTTTCATTTGTAGAACCAAAAACGATATCATCCACATAGATTTGATAAAGAATTCATTCTTGATCAAGAATTCTGACAAGGTGTCATATCATGCTCTTGGTGCTTACATCAAACCATAAAAAGCATTTAGAAGTCTATAAAAAATCTAAAAATTCTGAATCTTCAAATCCAAGAGGTCGTTGCACATATACTTCTTCTTCCAATTCACCATTAAGGAATGCACTCTTCACATCCATCTAATACACTTTGAAATTTGAGTGTGCAGCAAATACAAGGAAGATTCTTATTTCTTCAAGTCTAGCAACTGTAGCAAAAGTTTCATCATAATCAATCCCTTCTTCTTGTGAATAGATTTTAGCAATAAGTCTTGCTTTGTTTCGAGTAACAAAACCATTTTCATCCATCTTATTCTTGTACACCCACTTTGTTCCAATAATTTTTTTGTTTCTTGGTGCAGGAACTAACTCCCAAACTTTATTTCTTTCAAATTGATTTAGCTCTTCTTGTATAGCAATTATTCAATCAAGATCAAGTAGAGCTTCTTCAGTTTTTTGAGCTTAATTTGAGATAGAAAGAAGGCATGTAGACATTCATTTGCAGTTGCACTTCTAGTTTTCACAGCAGTACTAGGATCACCAACAATAGTGTCTTTAGTGTGACTCATGTCCCATTTTCTGGTGTGGATTTTGATGACAAGAGGTGTCCTCATTTTCTTCATTATTGGCATGACATTTAGAACTATCATCTCGTTCTCCCCCTAAGTTTGTGCTATCAAATTCAGGCGAGTTTCTATCTTGAGATGAATCGTCATGCATATAAATTACTTGAACACTAGCTTCTTCTTCTCTATTTTTTGCTTTATTTCCATCATCATCTTCAGAATCACTATCAAGGTTGAGATTTTCAAAATCCAAAGTTTCAACTTCACTTACATCAAGGCATTCCAAACCAGAATACTTATCAGCATCAAAAGTCACATATGTGCTCTCCATAATTTTTCTTTGCTCTAGCACATATACCCTATAGGCAATCCTTTCCAATGAATAACCAAGAAAGATAACTTCAAATAATTTTGAGTCAAATTTTCCAACATATTCAAAGTTGTCTTTTAACACAAAATATTTGCTTCCAAACACATGAAAATGGTTAACTATAGGCTTATTATTAGACATGATTGGGTAAGGTGACTTTCCAATGCTTTTGCTCACCAAGTATCTGTTCTGAGTATAACATGTTGTGTTAACAGCTTCCTCCCAAAAGTTTGTTGGTAGCTTAGCATCCTGCAACATTGTTCTTGTAGCTTCAACCAGAGTTCTGTTCTTTCTTTCAACCACACTATTTTGTTGAAGTGTTCATAGAGCTGAGAACTCTTGAGTAATGCCCTGGTCTTTATAGAAATCATTAGGCATAGAATTTCTGAACTCAGTACCATTGTCACTTCTCAATCTTTTCATAGAATTGTCATCTTCAGCCTATTTCTCAATCTTCTTTATGTGCTCGATGATAATGTGTGGAGTTTCATCTTTAGAATGTATAGATCCAGGTGTATTTTGAGTAGTCATCCACCATTAGCAGTGCATATCTCTTCTTAGAAATGGACATGACATTCACAAGACCAAGCAAATCCATATGGATTAGTTGTAGAGGAGCATTTATAGAGTTCACAGTTTTGATTTTGTGACTTGATCTCTTCACTTTTCTTTTCTGACAAGCTTCACATACTTCATCTTGGACAAATTCCAAAACTGGCATGTCCCTCACTAATTCTCTTTCACAAGAGTGTTGCTTGCTTTGAAGTTTAGGTGAGAGAGATTTTTGTGCCAAAGTCTGCATTGTTCACTTGATGCCTTGGTGTAGAATTAACACATTTTGTCCTTGATTGTCGAGTTCATGTCTGCAATAAACAGGCTTCCTTTACTTACTCCTTTGAGATCAATTTCACCAGTCTTTTTATTTGTAATTGAGAAATCTTTTTTGTCAAATTCAACTTTGAAACTTCTTCTGTAAATTGGCCGACACTTAGAAGATTAACTTCAAGTCCTCCACAATGATACATCTTGAATGATGGCATTACCACAAATCAAACTGCCATATCCCATTGTGAATCCCTTGCTATTATCTCCAAAGGTCACCAAAGGACCAACCATCTCCTCAAACTGTGATAGCAGGGCTTTATCACTATCATGTTCCTAGAACATCCACTATCAATGATCCACATGACTTTATTATTCTTCTCTTGCACACAATGGGCTTCAAGTGTTTTTAGCCATCCAAACAGTGTTGGGCATATTCTTCTTCTTTGTAGAGTTAACAGGAGTAGAGCTTGAGTTATCAAAAAAAATTATTTTCTTAGGATGATTAGTATTCTCAATTTTGACCTCAGATCCAAGATTAATTTTTTTTAAATCTTTTCTTAATTTAAGACAACTAGGCATAACCTTCATGTTGCAGGGAATGTAATCAAACTTATCACAATAAGAATAAGGATCGTCAGTTATGCTTCATTGTACTTGCATTCTCTATACTTTCGCTCACTAATAGTCTTTTTACAAAGATGGGTTAAGTGATTTGTTGAGGCACATTCTTGACATTGTTTTCTAGGGGAATCGGCAACATAAGCATAGCTGTTGCTTTTATTGACTCCAATTTTTCCATTTCTGTTTTTCTTTTTCTTTCATGTGCTTTTATTCTTTACTTCAGCTTTAGGTGTCTTGAGAATTGAACTAGTCTCAGGATTCTTCTCACTTTCAGTGTTGATAGTTGATTTGACATTTTTCTTACTTTCATCCTCATCTGTAATTTCTTGCTTGATGATGAGCACTTCTTCACTGAAATTCACCTCACAGGCTTTGAACAAGGGTGCATTCACCTTTTGAAGCACAACAGGAAGTTCATTGTTCACCCTTTATTTTCCTTTATCAACTTGATTTTTCTTTTGAGATGAACTAGCCTCATAATCTAGCCCAATTGCTATGTTAACACAAGGTTTTTTCTTTTTATGATATTGGCCAATTAATTCAGAAGCATTTTTAAATGACTTATGTTTAAGTTCATTTTTCTTAATCTTTTCTCGTAGTACAACCTCTATCTCCTCTGCACACTTCATCTTATTTTTAAGATATTCATTTTCTTGCCTCATAGATTTTAGGCTTACAAGCTACAGTTCTAGTTCTTGTTTCTCAATTTCCAGTTTCTCATTCACTTTAGACAGTCTGTTCATTTCCTCAGAGGCAACCATCATGCTTGTGTGAATGTGAAACATTTCCATACTCATCTTTTCAACAGTTTCTTTATATTGAGAGGCATTTAAATCAGTAGTGGTTGGGATGGTACCTCGGACTTTGATGCAGATGATTCTTCTTCCTCTAAGGCCATAAGAGCATAATTTTCATATTCTTCATTGTCATTTTTATCATTTGTATCATCCCAACTTTTTCCCTCACCAATATAAGTTTTTACATGTTGTTTCTTCAGAATTGCTTCATACTTAGCTTCAAGCTCCAAGTATGCCTTATCTTTCTTCACCTTCTTTGGCTTCTTATATTATGTGGCAAAGTGACCAAGATCACTACAGTTATAACATCTAATCTTAGATCTATCTATAAATCCTGACTTGTAGCCACCTTTTCCAGTTGTATTTGTCTGAGATTTTCCCTTCTAGTTGTTGTAGGAGGATTGATTTTTGTCCTTAAGTACATGAACTTCTTGACTCTTATATTTGAGAACTTTCTTGTCAGGTAGGCCATAGATTGATCTATTTCATCCAACTCATCAAGAGTGTAATATTCATCCTCTTCCAACTCCAGAATGACTTGTTTTTTAGGTACGTTGTTTTTCTGATCAATAAGCTATATAACTTGGATCTGAGATTCAGTTTCAGTTTCAATCATTTTCTGATCATTAGCTATCAAGGCACTTGACATATCAATAACATGTCCTTGATTCAGCTTTAATGATTTTCTCTACATAATATCAAGTTCCTAGGTTTTAAGAACACTATATTAAACCTCTAAAGTTATTCTGCCTAGATCTCTTTCTTCTTTTATTTCATAGATATTTTGTTCCAAATGGTCAGAAAGAGTGAGCAAGAACTTCAGGTTGACCTCCTCAGCATCATAGAACTTGTCATGCAGCTTGTTGGATATATTTGAGATGTCATGTCTAATATGTTTCATGTTTAGTTTTCAGATCTTAACTAACAGGAAATATCAGTTCTTACTGAAATCAGGACTTAACGGAAGTCAGGACTTAAGGATAACAGGACTTAGATTATCAGAAGATAATATCAGAAGATGGATATCAGAACTTAAGTACTGGAGGACTAACAGTTAAGGAAGGAAGCTGATTTAAAGGAAAGAAGATCGAAACTAATACGGAATAAGATATGTATGGAAAGATTTCGAGGACTAGAAGAATTATATAAGATAGCTGGTTGATATATTTTAGGAGACAGAATTATATTCCATATCAACCAGAAGTTATCTTGTAACTGTGTGTCTATATAAACACAGACATAGGTTTACTCTATAAGAGTTACGATCATCGAGAAGATCATATATTGTAACCTAGCAACTCTCGTGATATTTGTTCATCACTCTGAGAGAACAGTTCCATTGTAACAGAGTTTGTTATATCGAATACATCTGTTTTATGTTACTTGTACTTTAAATCGATTTGATTGTATTCTACACTGTATTTAACCCCCTTCTATAGTGTTGTGTGACCTAACAAGTGGTATCAGAGCTTATCTGTTAAGACACATACAGTAAAGATCCAAAATAATCATGTCTAAAGAAGCAGAAAATTCAACCAAGCCAGCTAAAACTGAAGAAACTCCAAAGACTCAAACCCATAGTCGATATGAGACTATCAGGGTTTGCATGCTGAGACCGTCTGAGTAACCCATAGGGAAAGTGAAGATGGCTATATTTCTGGAAGCTACAGATCCAGAATACCTTGACAGAATTTATGAAGGGCCGCATAAGCCAACCAAGCTCTCTGTTGTAGTTGCAGATCAGCCAGCAAAGACCATACCAAAGGAGAAAAGTGAATATACAGCTGAAGATATCTCATCTATTTCCAAGGATGCAAAGGTAAGGCATTTGCTGCATAGCGCCTGTAATAACCCCAAAAATTTGAACTTTTTTGTAACCCTTATGAATAGTGTTTTGCTGATATTGCTGAATAAGAAAACTGTTCATGCCACACTATGTAGGGGCTCTTTTATGGATATTCTGAGATTTTATTGGTACTTTATATGATATATAAGTGTATGTAAAGATCGTCAGAATCCAAATTTGAACCTTTTGATTTTTCCCGAAAATCCACCAGATATCGAAAGAATTGAGTATAAGGTAACAGGATAAAAAGGATTTAAATTCAAGGATTTTAATAGAGGATCATAAAAAGGAATATAATGTATTGAGAAAGGTTAAGGGAACCTAAGTAATAAGATCCCGGGTATGATCCCTCAAACGATAAACGAAAACGAAAGTTAAGCGAACCGTATAACAGATCAGCGGTCATTAGCCAAATAATTAAAAGCTAATCAAAGAGATTAGTGGGGATGATGTCATCAAACCAATGAGAAGAGGACAAAGGAGGGAGGGGGACATCACATGGTGACATAAGCATGACCAAGCAAGTGTGTTGTTGGTTGAATTAGAACCACACAAAAGTTACCATGGTAAAAAGGTAATAAAACAAAATAAAACAAATCAAAAAATCAACCAACCAAGCCAACAATTCATTTTCACCAAAACACAACATTTTCTCACCTTTCTTCTTCCATGCTCTCGGCTTTTTCTTCTTTTCCAAAGCAAGAAAATCAAAAATCAAGTTCCAAGCATTGTTAAATCACAAGGTAATTATCTAAGACTCCGTATGCATAGTTATGGATATCCTATAAGTTTGAGCTCCTAAATTATTCACAATCTCTTCCTAAAAATCATGGAAGAAGATGTGGAATAGTGTTTTTCAAGAACTAAAAATTTTGTTCTTGAAGTTTTGTTTAGTTTAAGCTTGGATAAGGACTTTAAGGGTGATTCCAAGCCATTCTCTTGATTCTCCACTCTCCAAGGAAGGTATAACCCCTCCAAACCCTAACTTTATTTGAGTAATTAGGTTTAATTTTGTTGATTTTAATTCATGGGAGGCTTGCTTGTTGTAAATGTAGAGATTAGTTAGTTTTGTGAAGTTTTGGAGTGGTAATTCTTGGATTGTTGATTAATGAACTTAAGTGTAGTTAAATTCAAGTTTAAGAATAAGTATAAATTGTTAATGTTGAGTTGTCGGGGCTGTTATGATGTAGTATGGATGGAGTTTTGATTGGGTTGTGATTGTGGATTGATTGTGGGTTGAATTGGAGTGTTTTAAATTTGGGTAATCGCGTAAACATAGCCGTCGTAATGTCCGATTTACTTTAGACTGTTTTTGTTCTTAACATTAGGACCCGTGAACTCACTGCTAGGTTTTGACCATTGCCATGGTTAGATAGTTCATGTTACGAGCTTCGTTTTGATATGTAGTTCGTTTGATTCCGATGTACGGTTTAGGAGAAACGGCCGTTTTAAGTAACGACGTTTCGTGAACGAATCATTACCCCTCGCCTTACTTTAAAACATAGGTTAAAGACCTAAAAAGACTAATTATAGTATGAAACATTTATGTAAAGTGTGTTAGGAAGTTGTTAAGACACTCGCGAAAGAATCGCCTTAAAACTCGTAATGGTTAATTTATTAAAAATGGTGGAGCCGAGGGTACTCGAGCGACTTAAGAGAATCAGTAAGCGCAAAGCGAGCGTTAGAGTCTAAATTGGTTAGAGGAAAGATTTATAAGTGACTTTGGTTTAATTCCAACTTATATGTTATTTATAGGTTACCAGACTCATCCCAAGCCATTTATAACCCCCAGTCGCTCAGGCAAGTTTTCTATCCGTTATACTATTGTTGTGATGTATACATTTGTATATGCATTATCTTGCGATAGATGCATGATGGTTAATTAGCAAATTCTTGCGATATATTGTAGCATGTGATATGGTATATATGCATGCCTATTTCGTATTCTTGACACATATATCTGTTGATTCAGTTGATAATACATATGCTAGAGATAAGCGGTAATTTGCATATACCCTTAGTATAGGGGACCCAAAGGTGAACTTTTTCTAAAACCGGGAGTCGAGACTCCCGAGTATAATATATATATATATATATATATATATATATGAATATTTTTCAAAACTATGAATCGAATAAGGTTTATTCGATAACTTTATTTTATTAATGAATATTATCTTGAATATTCATTCGAGGGCTTATGATCCCGTTTATTTTATTATTGAATATTATTTTGAATATTCATTCGAGGGCTTATGACTCCGTTTATTTTATTAATGAATATTATTTTGAATATTCATTCGAGGACTTATGACTCTGATTATTTACTAAATAATATTCTTTATTTTATTATAGAATAATGTGTCGATAATCAAACTTACTTTTGAATATTCAAATAAAGATATTACTTTCGTATAAGTACATCTTTGGTTATTTAAGATTCATTTCAAGTATAAGTTTTACAACTTCTACTTCAATTATTTTATAAAGATTATTCTTTATGGGAAGATTATTTAAATAATAATATTCAGATATTTTCTAATATATTGGGACTGATTTATTTTATTAAATCCGCATTACTCCAAACATTCTTAAAAATGTTTTGCGAGTCTTCAAAATGATTTTAAAAGTTAGAGCGGATCCCAAAACTTATTTTATATTTAAGATCCTCCTTTCGAAGGGGATTTAAATACTCGCTCAAAACCTGAGGGATCCGGCTCTGTGGTGTGTTTTATATTCGCAACAAGGTTGCTGTCTTGATAAAAGAGTTTTTGATTACTTACCCAATACTCGGGAAGTAAAATTCTTGGAACAAGTTAATCCATTAACAGGCATCGCCTGGGAAATATCGGTGAGTTTTCCTTTCCTGCTAGATACGACTTCTTGGTGGAGTCGTATCAACAAGTTTCTACTTGGGGAAGGTGAGGACGAGCTTTACGTTTCAGAGTCATGGATTTCATCTGAACTAGGAGTGGCGTAAGTGGTCGAGTGGCGCCGGCCCAGCCTTATTATATTGGCCCAAATGGCCTGGAAGTTCCGCAAGACGGTACATTCCTTAGGAGTCCAGTGTTCGGTTGACAAGTAAATCCGACAGGTTCTCCTCTACATGTAGAAAATGGTGGGGTTGCACTACTACGACTGATCATCGTAAGTGGTCTTCCTGGCGCGACAAAACTCCCGTAATGAGTTCATCATCCAGTTGGATAATTCTGCAACACTACCCATAGCATTTCTGTAATAACCCCAATTTTTGGAATTTTTGAAACCCTTATGAATAGTAATTTTGCTGATTATGCTGAATAAGAAAACTTTTCATGCCACACTATGTAGGGGTTCTGTTATTGATATTCTGAGATTTTATTAGTACTCTATATGGTATATAAGTGTATGTAAAGATCGTCAGAATCCAATTCCGAACACTTTGATTTTTCCCGGAAATCCACCAGATACAGAAAGAAGTGAGTATAAGGTAACAAGATAAATAGGATTTAAATTCAAGGATTTTAAGAGGGGATCATAAAAAGGAATATAAAATATTGAGGAAGGTTTAGGGGAACCCAAGTGATAAGATCCCGGATATGATTCCTCAAACGATAAACGAGAACGAAAGTTAAGCGAACCATATAACAGATCAGCGGTCATTAGGCAAGCAATTAGGAGTTAATCAAGGAGGTTAGGGATGATGATGTCATCAAACCAACAAGAAGAAGACAAGTGTAACAAGATGACCTAAGCTTGATGACCTAAGCATGACAAGTGGGAAGGATTGGTTGGTTGATTGTGAGCCACACATTTTTCACCATGGTAAAAATTTAATTTAATTCCAAGATAAAAGGAAGCAACCAACCAACAAATATCATAACACAAATACAAATTGAAAGTTGACTTTTCCATTTCAAGAAGAAAGCTCTCGGCTAAAACAAACCCAGCAACTTCAAACTGCCATATCTCCTTCAATACTCACTCAAATGTTGTGTTCTATAGCTCGTTGGAAAGGTATTGAGATGGCCTACAATTCTTGTTCACAAGTCTCTTCAAAATAAGCAAGGTAAGACCCTCATTTTTACAGTTCTTTAAATTGGACTTTTAGAAACTTCAAAGCCTAACTTTGTGTTCTTGATTTCTTTGGAAAGATCAAGCTTGTAGGAGGCTCCATAAGGCTTCCAAGTAACTTTCCACCCTCCAAGAAAGGTATAAATCTTCACACCCTTTAGTAATAAGTTTGAATGTTGAAGTTTGGAGATGGTTTGGATGGATGAGTAGTAATTTGAATGATAAGCATGATTCGAGCTTAATTGTTAAGTAGTTTAGTTGAATTTGGAGATGTTATAATATATGATTGGATTGAGATCCTTGAGCTTATTATGACTGAAATCAGTAGTATTGATGTGTATCTTGAGTTGTTGTTGATTGGTAGTTGGATTGATATGATTTGGAATGGTAAAAAATTTGGAAATCGCGTAAATATAGCCGTCGTAATGTCCGATTTACTTTAGACTGCTTTTGTTCATAACATTAGGACCCGAGAACTCCCTTCTACGTTTTGACCATTGCCATGTTTAGATAGTTCATGTTACGAGCTTCATTTTGATATGTGGTTTGTTTGATTCCGATGTACGGTTTAGGAGAAACGGTCGTTTTAAGTAACAACATTTCGCGAACGAAATATTACCTCTCGCCTTAATTTGAAACATAGGTTAAAGACCTTAAAAGACTAATTGGAGTATGAAACATTTATGTAAAGTGTAATAGGCAGTTGGAAAGACACTCGCGAAGGAATCGCCTTAAAACTCGTAATGGTTAATTTATTAAAAATGGTGGAGCCGAGGGTACTCGAGCGACTTAAGAGAATCAGTAAGCGCAAAGCGAGCGTTATAGTCTAATTTAGTTAAAGTATAGATTTACAAGTGACTTCGGTTTAATTCCAACTTATATGTTGTTTATAGGTTACCAGACTCGTCCCGAGCCATTTGTAACCCCCAGTCGCTCAGGCAAGTTTTCTACCCGTTATACTGTTGTTGTGATGTATATGTGTATATGCATGATCTTTTGATAAATGCATATTTGTTATTAGCAAATTCTTGCGATATATTGTAGCATGTGATATGGTATATATGCATGCCTGTTTCGTATTCTTGATTTATATATCTGTTGGTTCAAATGCTTATTCGTTGCATAATACCTATGCTAGAGATAAGCGGTATTTGCGTATACCCTTAGTATAGGGGATCAAAATGTGAACTTTTTCTAAAACCGGGAGGCGAGACTCCCGAGTATAATATATATTTATATATATATATATTGATATAGTTTTTAAAACTATTAATCGAATATGGTTTATTCGATAACTTTATTTTATTTAATGAATATTATTACGAATATTCATTCGAGGGCTTATGACTCCTTTATTTTATTTAATGAATATTATTACGAATATTCATTCGAGGGCTTATGACTCCTTTATTTTATTTAATGAATATTATTACGAATATTCATTCGAGGACTTATGACTTCTTTATTTTATTAAATGAATATTATTTTGAATATTCATTCGAGGACTTATGACTTCTTTATTTTATTAGATGAATATTATTTTGAATATTCATTCGAGGGCTTATGGCTTCTTTATTTTATTAAATGAATATTATTTTGAATATTCATTCGAGGGCTTATGACTTCTTTATTTTATTAAATGAATATTATTTTGAATATTCATTCGAGGACTTATGACTCCTTTTATTTTATTACTTGAATATTATTTGAATATTCATTCGAGTGCTTATGACTCCTTTATATTATTTATTGAATATTATTTGAATATTCATTCGAGGGCTTATGACTCAGTTTATATTATTTAATGAATATTATTTGAATATTCATTTGAGGATCTATGACTCCGATTATTTGCTGAGATATATTCTTTATTTTATTAAAGAATAAGGTTTCGATAATCAAACTTATCTTTGATTATTCAAATAAAGATAGTACTTTCGTATAAGTATATCTTTGGTTATTTAATACTCATTTCAAGTATAAATTTTAATACTTCTACTTCAATTATTTTTATAAAGATTATTCTTTATGGGAATATTATTTAAATAATAATATTCAGATATTTTCTAATATATTGGGACTGATTTATTTCATTAAATCAGCATTACTCCAAACACTCTTTAAAGTGTTTTCGAGTTTTCAAAATGATTTTTAAAAGTTAGAGCGGATCCCAAAACTCATTTTTATATTTAAGACCTTTCTTTTAAAGGGGATTTAAATACTCGTTCAAAACTTGAGGGATCCGGCTCAGTGGTGTATTTTACATTCGCAACGAGGTTGCTATTTTGAGAAAACATCTTGATTACTTGCCCATCGTTCGGGAAGTAAGTTCATCTATTTGAGTCGGCATAAGCAACATGGGCTCAGTGGGTGTCCATGAAAGTGTAAGTGGCTCAGTGGGAGTTCATCAAATGCGTAAGTGGCTGAGTGGTAGTCCAGCATAAGGTCCTATTGCGGCCAGGGTGATGACCAGTGGGGAATTCATCCATCTACTAGTAGAAAAGGTTACTTATTGGTATATTTGCCTGATCAGCAAGATATCAGGTTTGTGCCAAGGTTTTCTCCTTTCCAAATTCATTGGATATTGCAACTCTGTTTATAATTTTCATAACAGAGGTTTTCAAGGAGTGTATGAAATGTATATATATAGGTGTATATATATGTTTAATGAAGTATCTCGTAACTTCATTATTTATAATGATATTCAAAGATTGAATCTATTCAAATCTTGTCTTGTAGTCTCATCTATGTGATGAACTTTTGAACTGATTATAACTTGAACGGTGGTAGTTCAAGTAATATTTGGAAAAGATATAAGTATATTGGGGTATCTTGTAACTTCATATTTTCAACTTATATCTAGTTAATGATTATCTTATACATATCAAAGATTTTCGGAAAAACGTTGATACAAGGGTAGATATATGAGATCACCTTACAACGATATTTTTATACAGTTATAAACTGGAACTCTGTGTATATTATGCATGGAAGAGGACTTCCGGGATTTTAAAAAGTATATATATATATATACTGAATATTTTGCGACTTTATCGCATTAAGATATCAAACTTGGTTAATTTCTTTTGACCAAGACTTTCATGAGTACTATGAGAAGGCTCATATATTGTTAATCATTATACATATTATTTTGGTGGGCTTGCTGCTCACCCTTGCTTTCTTCTTTCATCACACAACAACAGATAGAAAAGATGAACAGGACCAAGCTCCTGATTCGCAAGCGGTTAGAAAACGTTCTGCAGTCTTCTGAAAGCGTTGATGCCGCCGTAGCTGAGGTAGGAGCTACCTATAGGCTAGGTTTTCAACTATTGATGAACCAGACTTATGTATAATATGAATTGTAATAATGGCAAGGAATATGTAAATTTATTCAGAACCTTTTTAAAGTGTAACGGTTTATAATTGTGGAATATAAGGACTTGTGTTATTTTTGAGTGTTCATCTCTGAGACTATAACGTGTGGTGTGTGTGTTTATTGTGGGGTCACAGTACAGAGTAGTTGATTATTTATTAAGATTGGGTGTTATTAAGGGAAATGGAACTCGTGACAACCCGGATCCCCGACCCCGGATTTGGGGGTGTTACAGAAGTGGTATCAGAGCTAAGCGTTATAAACCTCAGAGATGATGTGACGTTAAGATAATAAGTTCACTAAGATAATAAGAACTCTTGCCAAGTTCCTAGTCGGGCTACCTAACGTAGTACTGACAGTTAAAACCCTTATGGGAACACTTATAAATATCGTGATAGAAGCGTAGTTCGTTATCGTATATGGTAGCGGGACTCCGAACCCTGAGGTTGAGGAGCAACAACGCGATGATGTTTTATTACTTATTGGAGATCAGATTATGGATCCGATAGAGCGTCCTAACGCGGGATCGAATGATGTTCATGTTGAGGATGTTGTCCTAGAAGGGATAGTTGCTGAGGAGGATCCCATGGAGGATCCTGACAAGAATGAATAAAGGACCACTGATGAATTGATGACCATGGTTAGGTCGACTACCAGAGGTAGAATTGGTCGGTCACTATCGGAGGTTCGTTCAAGTTTGTAAAGATAGTAGCCCCCTTTAACGCGGCTTACTCGTAAGACTGAGAAGTTTGAATGGACAGAGAAATACGAGAACAACTTTCAAGAACTGAAGCAAAGATTGGTGACGACCCCTATGATGGCGTTGCCGGATGGAAAATGAGATTTTGTGATGTGTAGTGACACTTCGCATAAGGAATTAAGGTGCTTCTTATACAGCACAACAAGGTAATCGCGTACGCATCAAGACAATTAAGGAATATAAAATTCGATATCCCCACCCATGAGCTTGGGCTCGTGGCAATAGTTTTGCCCTAAATATTGGAGGCATTACTTGTATGGAGAGAAGTACGAGATTTACACAAGCCATAAGTGCTCTAGTGCATTTTCACGCAGAAAGAGCTCAACATGCGCCAAATGAGGTGGTTAGAGATAATCAAGGATTACGATGATGAGATTCTTTATCATTCGGGGAAAGCCAATGTGGTGGCTGATGCCCTTAGTAAAAAAGAGAGACTCAAGATGATAATGTCTTTGAGAGAGTTTATAAGAGATTTTGAGAAAATGGAAATAGAAGTGAAGGTAACCGGAGCCGGTACCGAAAAGCTGTTTGAGATTGCAAGACAGACCGAATTATTGGAAAAGAACATATTGTGCCAGAAAAAGTGATGAATGAAGGCATAGAGCCAACAAATAGATATGAGATTAATACCGAGAAAGATGATAAGGGAATAATGAGGTATTCCTATGAAATTTGGGTTCCAAATGTTTAAGATCTTAAAGATGAGATCCTAGATGAAAGTCATAGTTCAAGGAATAAGATTTAGGGCAAACCCTGAATGTGATAGTCAGGGAGGACGCCATCAAGATAGAAGGAACCCATAACATAATGAAATGGAAAATGAGGATTTTAACGTATAAGATAACCCCAAGTATGGGAGAAGGATGAAACATTTCATACTGAGAAAATAGAAGTCGAGCAAGATAAGGAGACCCGAGACGGTACTCCTATATGGAAATTCATGGACCTGTCTAAATAGAACTTATACTTTTATTCCCAACCACCACCTTAAGGAAACAATGCGATAGGAAATCCTTTCATGACCTTTAAGTCGCTAAGCTCTCAGAGTTCCAAGGAACAGTTTGACCCAGTCGAGGCAAGAGCCTGGCTAAAGGAAATATAGGAATTATTTGAGATTCTAAATGATTGACGAAGCACAAAAGACTGTTTTTGTCACTTACCCCCGTAAGAGAGAGGCCACCCGTTGGTGAAAGGCCAAGAAAGGCACGGAGCCAGAGGTTATAATAAACTGATTAAAGTTCAGACAATTGTTTTCAGGAAAGTACTTCCCAAGGTTATGGAGGTAGTGTAAAAGCTTTAGAGCCAGAACAAAAGCGGACGAGTATGATGAATTATGAATCTAAGTTGTAAAAGTTGTCAAGATTCGTTCTGAGGACACGAATCCAGAATGACGGGATGTTTGAAATCAATGCTTATGTTGTGTTGGTTCATGTAATGGTTGTAATGGAAACGAAAATAAAAGACTGAAAAGGGAAGGAGTATAAAGAGATATAAAGGAAATAGAGTTGAGAAGTGATTAGGGAGTAGGTATGGGAAATCCTAAGAAACCCTTGCAATAAATATAGAGAAGTATGTCATCATCAACGCGATGGTGACTGATCATGAGATAAATTCAAGGTTTGAAGGCGTAAGCGATATGTAAAGTTAATTCCCTTGAAGTTGACAATATTCGATGAAAATTTGAGATAGATCGATTGATTAATAAGGAAACACGGATGGACTGAGGAGACAAGAAAGTAAGAAATTAGGAAAATTGGATGAAGGAAGTGACCTTCAAGAATGTGAAGTGTAAGACCGGGGGCATGATACCCAGAAAGGGAGACGCCGGGTATGAAAGATATCCCAACATTGAGATGATTGTTGAGATAAATAAAAGAGGTAAATGAGTAGTTAGAACTAAAAGGTTCACGTTGAACACAACAAACATCTTCTAGAACATCCCTGTTATCATTACTGAATCAGGCAAGAAAAGCGGATAACCGTTCTTATCTTTTGGAGGCCATATTGATTGACCTCATTTTGAATACAGATGTTATTGTGAAATTAGGCATATACTATCGAGGTGGGAATGATTGAATAAGATACCCTTATCAGGGATATATAACTTGATTTATCCATGGAAGGATGCATGTACCTTTTAAAGGTGGAATTAAGGATAGAACATCGGTAACTTAAAATGAATCCTCGGGGAATGCATAAAGGTTGGAATTTCACCCTTAATAGGGATAGTGTGAGTTTTGACAGTATGAATTGGAAAGGATTAAGGTAATAACAACCTTTAAGAATCAGTGGAGAAATTTTTCAGAAGTATATAGACAATGATTCTGGTATTAATAAATGGTATCTTGATATGCCCTGTATCTAGGGAATATAGGAGGAACGATTCGAGGATAACCTTAGAGGTTTTACAAGGAGAAAGGTAATATAAAATTCTCAAGAATAAAAATGTTGATAAAGGAAATATGACGTAATTATAATGATGCTAAGTGGGGCACGTGTTAAACCACGAGAAAGTATGGATCGAACCAGTAAAGGTCGAAATTGTTCAGGGCAATTAGGGCCTAGGATAAAAGATGTTCTAAGTATGATTGAGAGTCAGTCGTGACAGTGATTAACCTCTAAAGACTGAGGGAATACCTTATGGAAAAATGGTGATATTTTTTTTACTCATCAGATTTTAAGGAAAACATCTTCACACAAGCAGTGATTGGAAATGAGGTAGAAAATTTAGTGAAGGTGGTTAAAATGACATTGATTGTAAGGAAATATTACTATCAAGAAAGGCCAAAGAGGTGGCCGACACTTTAAGTGTAAGAGGACAATTATTGGCGCTCGTGCCAGAGGAATATAGTGATAATGGTTAAGGCTGTGAAGGTTGTATTATGGTGTGGAAGATTGACATTCCTTCTGATGATTGTGCGATACTCAACCGTGATAGTAGTTGGGTAAAGATTAATTTTTGTAATCACCGTGAGCGGGCTATCTATCTTAGAGGGTCATATCTTAAGATAAGCCAGGACCATGTTACGAAAGGACTAAATGAATCTTTGAGCTTCATGTCTCCTAATAAAGACATATGGTTAATAATGGTATTAACCTGCTATCGTTGCTTTCATTGAAACTCTTCTGCAATTTTATCTGCTTCATGTCATATATACGTCAAGTTTAGGAGTGTTCTTCATGAATCATGAACGGTGATCATGTTACCTCCTTAGAAGAATTCGATACGAGATGTATGGACTCCGTATGGTTAGCTATTAAGACTTCATGGAAAATGAATAACTACAGTAGGTCAACGATGGACCCTAGTAGTGCAGGAATGATTCTGCGGGTAATGAGCCAATTAATTACAACCGTAAGAGTTGTATTGGAATGGATGTTGAGATTAAGTACCACTAATCGGGTTGTGGTGATGTATAAGCTATCATTGATAGACTAATTAAGTCGATTATCTACCTATTGAATACTTATTCCTTCTTATCAATAGAGATTCGTATTACTATACGAGGAAGGTTGCAGTGCAAGCATAGAATTTTAGTAACGGTGATGTCTAGAATGAAAACCCAGATTCGATTTTCGATGTCGAGGGAGTTTCAAAGGTGATTGTGTATAAGCTCGAGCAAGAGCATGGGTCCATAGAATGATGGATGGAATAGTAAATATTTAAGCATGTAAAATGCGATGCTATAATACTTGATGTTGATATAAATACACATATGTTTTGTTCTCCTATATCAAACCTCTATAGTTCAGAGGTAGGTTCCAAGCCAGATATTTGGTGGCAGTATATTTCTTTAATCACATATACAATTCTCTTCAATTCGTTCTTTTCTCTTCTTTTCATTTCATATAAGCTGAGAAGAACAACCCTTCCAGAAGGGGAGGTATTGTCGAATGACTATCTATCTGTGTGATAGAAGCCGAGTAGGATACCATATATTGTTTAATTTCTTGTCAAGTACTAAAGGCTGGCCACCTTCTGTACTAACTATGCAATGTAACAAGTGTTCATGATCATAGTGATCTCTCAATAAATTCTTTTACTTCTATATGAAGGACTAAGCTTTCGAAGATAGAAGCAGCTGAAAAAGGAGTAGTAAAGTTGTGGTGGTATGCGGAATGGAAACACATTCGTGATACTAAGGTTGACGAGGTTATTAAAAGGTTATAGAACGCTAACGAGCAAAAGTATAACCAGTATAATATTAGGAACAGAAGGTAGTAGCGATTACGAACTGGAAAAGAATGGGTATTGAGAAGCAAAAGCTCTAATGCTAAAAGCTATAATGAGAGTCTGTGCAATAGACTTGAAAGAAATTAGAATGATCACTTAACACGGATTGAGTTTTCTTACGACAATAGATCTTATGTCATTATCGAGTTGTCGCCTTATGAGATCCTTGAGGGAAGACAATGTCGATCTCCCTTATGTTAGGATGAAGTTGTAGAGCGCAAGATGCTCGGACCCGCAATAGTCCAAAGGACCAAGGATATAATAGATCTAATCAGAGGACGGTTGGTACTAACCCAAGATGGACATAAGAAGTATGTTGATTTGACACGAAAGGACAAAGAATAGGAAGTAGGGGACCTAGTGTTGTTAAAGGTATCCCCTTGGAAACCCTAAGAAAGGATTGATGAGATTCGGAAAGAAAGGAAAGCTAAGTCCACAATTTATCGGACCCTTGGATATATTAAGAAGTATTGGGAAGTTAGCATATGAGCTAACCTTACCCCAGAATATGTAGCAAGTCATAACGTGTTTCACGTATCAATGTTAAGGAAGTGTAATTCGGATGCCAGATAAATAGGGGCATATGAGCGCATATACATGCAACCAGACGTAACCTATATGGAGCAACCAGGAAGGGTTATAGATTGAAAAAGGAACAAGTGCTTAGGAGAAGGGCTATCAAACTATTCAGAGTTTGATGGAAGAACCACAATGTGGGAAAATTTACTTGAGAGTTAGAAAGTGTAATGCTAAGAAAGTATCACTATTCATTTTCTATCTGATTCCGGGACGGAATCCTTTTAAGGAGGGGAGACTGTAATAACCCCAATTTTTGGAATTTTTGAAACCCTTATGAATAGTTATTTTGCTGATTATGCTGAATAAGAAAACTTTTCATGCCACACTATGTAGGGGTCTGTTATTGATATTCTGAGATTTTATTAGTACTATATATGGTATATAAGTGTGTGTAAAGATCGTCAGAATCCAATTCCGAATACTTTGATTTTTCCCGGAAATCCACCAGATACAGAAAGAAGTGTGTATAAGGTAACAGGATAAATAGGATTTAAATTCAAGGATTTTAAGAGGGGATCATAAAAAGGAATATAAAATATTGAGGAAGGTTTAGGGGAACCCAAGTGATAAGATCCCGGATATGATTCCTCAAACGATAAACGAGAACGAAAGTTAAGCGAACCGTATAACAGATCAGCGGTCATTAGGCAAGCAATTAGGAGTTAATCAAGGAGGTTAGGGATGATGATGTCATCAAACCAACAAGAAGAAGACAAGTGTAACAAGATGACCTAAGCTTGATGACCTAAGCATGACAATTGGGAAGGATTGGTTGGTTGATTGTGAGCCACACATTTTTCACCATGGTAAAAATTTAATTTAATTCTAAGATAAAAGGAAGCAACCAACCAACAAATATCATAACACAAATACAAATTGAAAGTTGACTTTCCCATTTCAAGAAGAAAGCTCTCGGCTAAAACAAACCCAGCAACTTCAAACTGCCATATCTCCTTCAATACTCACTCAAATGTTGTGTTCTATAGCTCGTTAGAAAGGTATTGAGATGGCCTACAACTCTGGTTCACAAGTCTCTTCAAAATAAGCAAGGTAAGACCCTCATTTTTACAGTTCTTTAAATCGGACTTTTAGAAACTTCAAAGCCTAACTTTGTGTTCTTGATTTCTTTGGAAAGATCAAGCTTGTAGGAGGCTCCATAAGGCTTCCAAGTAACTTTCCACCCTCCAAGAAAGGTATAAATCTTCACACCCTTTAGTAATAAGTTTGAATGTTGAAGTTTGGAGATGGTTTGGATGGATGAGTAGTAATTTGAATGATAAGCATGATTCGAGCTTAATTGTTAAGTAGTTTAGTTGAATTTGGAGATGTTATAATATATGATTGGATTGAGATCCTTGAGCTTATTATGACTGAAATCAGTAGCATTGATGTGTATCTTGAGTTGTTGTTGATTGGTAGTTGGATTGATATGATTTGGAATGGTAAAAAATTTGGAAATCGCGTAAACATAGCCGTCGTAATATCCGATTTACTTTAGACTGCTTTTGTTCATAACATTAGGACCCGAGAACTCCCTTCTAGGTTTTTACCATTACCGTGTTTAGATAGTTCATGTTACGAGCTTCGTTTTGATATGTGGTTCGTTTGATTCCGATGTACGGTCTAGGAGAAACGGCCGTTTTAAGTAACGACGTTTCGCGAACGAAATATTACCCCTCACCTTACTTTGAAACATAGGTTAAAGACCTTAAAGGACTAATTGGAGTATGAAACATTTATGTAAAGTGTAATAGACAGTTGGTAAGACACTCGCGAAGGAATCGCCTTAAAACTCGTAATGGTTAATTTATTAAAAATGGTGAAGCCGAGGGTACTCGAGCGACTTAAGAGAATCAGTAAGCGCAAAGCGAGCGTTAGAGTCTAATTTAGTTAAAGTATAGATTTATAAGTGACTTCGGTTTAATTCCAACTTATATGTTGTTTATAGGTTACCAGACTCGTCCCGAGCCATTTATAACCCCCAGTCGCTCAGGCAAGTTTTCTACCCGTTATACTGTTGTTGTGATGTATATGTGTATATGCATGATCTTGTGATAAATGCATATTTGTTATTAGCATATATTGTAGCATGTGATATGGTATATATGCATGCCTGTTTTGTATTCTTGATTTACATATCTGTTGGTTCAAATGCTTATTCGTTGCATAATACCTATGCTAGAGATAAGCGGTATTTGCGTATACCCTTAGTATAGGGGATCAAAATGTGAACTTTTTCTAAAACCGGGAGGCGAGACTCCCGAGTATAATATATATTTATATATATATATTGATATAGTTTTTAAAACTATTAATCGAATAAGGTTTATTCGATAACTTTATTTTATTTAATGAATATTATTACGAATATTCATTCGAGGGCTTATGACTCCTTTATTTTATTTAATGAATATTATTACGAATATTCATTCGAGGGCTTATGACTCCTTTATTTTATTTAATGAATATTATTACGAATATTCATTTGAGGACTTATGACTTCTTTATTTTATTAAATGAATATTATTTTGAATATTCATTCGAGGACTTATGACTTCTTTATTTAATTAAATGAATATTATTTTGAATATTCATTCGAGGGCTTATGACTTCTTTATTTTATTAAATGAATATTATTTTGAATATTCATTCGAGGGCTTATGAATTCTTTATTTTATTAAATGAATATTATTTTGAATATTCATTCGAGGACTTATGACTCCTTTTATTTTATTATTTGAATATTATTTGAATATTCAATCGAGTGCTTATGACTCCTTTACATTATTTATTGAATATTATTTGAATATTCATTCGAGGGCTTATGACTCAGTTTATATTATTTAATGAATATTATTTGAATATTCATTTGAGGATCTATGACTCCGATTATTTGTTGAGATATATTCTTTATTTTATTAAAGAATAAAGTGTCGATAATCAAACTTATCTTTGATTATTCAAATAAAGATAGTTCTTTCGTATAAGTATATCTTTGGTTATTTAATACTCATTTCAAATATAAGTTTTAAAACTTCTACTTCAATTATTTTTATAAAGATTATTCTTTATGGGAATATTATTTAAATAATAATATTCAGATATTTTCTAATATATTGGGACTGATTTATTTCATTAAATCAGCATTACTCCAAACACTCTTTAAAGTGTTTTCGAGTTTTCAAAATGATTTTTAAAAGTTAGAGCGGATCCCAAAACTCATTTTTATATTTAAGATCTTCCTTTTAAAGGGGATTTAAATACTCGTTCAAAACTTGAGGGATCCGGCTCAGTGGTGTATTTTATATTCGCAACGAGGTTGCTGTTTTGAGAAAACATCTTGATTACTTGCCCATCGTTCGGGAAGTAAGTTCATCTATTTGAGTCGGCATAATCAACATGGGCTCAGTGGGCGTCCATGAAAGTGTAAGTGGCTCAGTGGGAGTCCATGAAATGCGTAAGTGACTGAGTGGCAGTCCAGCATAAGGTCCTATTGCGGCCAGGGTGATGACCAGTGGAGAATTCGTCCATCTACTAGTAGAAAAGGTTACTTATTGGTATCTTTGCCTGATCAGCAAGATATCAGGTTTGTGCCAAGGTTTTCTCCTTTCCAAATTCATTGGATATTGCAACTCTGTTTATAATTTTCATAACAGAGGTTTTCAAGGAGTGTATGAAATGTATATATATAGGTGTATATATATATCGGGATTTAATGAAGTATCTCGTAACTTCATTATTTATAATGATATTCAAAGATTGAATCTATTCAAATCTTGTCTTGTAGTCTCATCTATGTGATGAACTTTTGAACTGATTATAACTTGAACGGTGGTAGTTCAAGTAAT
Source organism: Apium graveolens (assembly GCF_009905375.1). Lineage (NCBI taxonomy): Eukaryota > Viridiplantae > Streptophyta > Magnoliopsida > Apiales > Apiaceae > Apium > Apium graveolens. Next base: position 241,983,667 of record NC_133654.1, read on the forward strand.
ATTTGAAAAAGATATAAGTATATTGGGGTATCTTGTAACTTCATATTTTCAACTTATATCTAGTTAATGATTATCTTATGCATATCAAAGATTTTCAGAAAAACGTTGAGACAAGGGTAGATATATGAGATCACCTTGCAACGATATTTTTATACAGTTATAAACTGGAACTCTGTGTATATTATGCATGGAAGAGGACTTCCAAGATTTTGAAAATATATGTATATAAACTCACAAAGATAATAAGAACTCTTGCCAAGTTCAAGGTCGAACTACTTAAAGTAGCGCTGACAGTTAAAACCCTTACGGGAACCCTTATAAGTATCATGATAGTAACTTAGCTCGTTTAATGTGTAGGCGCATGAGATAGAGGACCCTGAGATGTTCGAGCGTGAGCATAATGAGGCACTGCTAGATGTCGAGGATCAGGAGGAGCCTGAGATGGAGGAGGATGAGGAGGACCCCTCAGAGGAGTCAGAGACAGAGGTCATTGCTATTTCAGATGAGGAGGACCCGGATGAGGTCCCAATAGCTGAGGAGCGTGTCAGAGCTATGGTAGTGTACACTGGTACCCCTTTACCCTCACTCCCGGTGGTCAGAGCTCCTACCCCTCCACCACTATCTTGGATCCCCTATGATGACAGCTCAGAGACCCATACTTCCGAGCCTAGGCAGACCGAGGAGGCACCCCCAGCGGCTCCGGATTCACCACCTCTCGACCCTGCCCATAGGCAGTCTTTGTTAGCCCACGGCTATGTTCAGGATGTACTGAGGACCCGAGTGGTTGTTGCTGAGGCCCGGCTGGATGAGGTCAGGAGGGAGTTGGATACGGAGAGGGCGGGTAGGCGTACCCGAGCTTATGAGACTAGGGCTGCTATACCCCGATCCTTGAGAAGGGAGCTGACGGGGATAGAGCTCACGTCCCGAGCGAGACTCAGATCGCTCTAGGGGGACAGGCATGGTAGGATCTCCAGGCGGCAGGCTGACTATATCTTCTGTCGTGCGATGGAAAGGGTATGGGAGCTGACCCGCTCCGGTGTGTGATTCAGGACTGACGATGGGATAGTCTAGTTGTCTAGTTAGTCGAGCCTTAGTAAGAGCCAATTTTCCGGGATAGTTGACTTGTATATAGCATCCCTTTTTCTGACTAGACAGATAGACTCTTGTGTAACACTTTTGGAACAGATGGCTGTAACACTGTTGTACTTTTGACCTGATCAAACTATGTATTTCTCGCATTATGTATATATTTGTTTCCTTTTGGTTCAGTTCCTTAGTGACGAGATCACTGTTTTTATCATTATTATTACTGCACTTCTTATTAGAACTGTCATAAAATAATAGAATTGCGAGATACATTCTCCCCATTATAGAGCTGTGCAAGGCACAATGTTGAGTATGATTGTGACCTAATGTTGATTTTTCCCAATAATTTTTTTTTATTATCAGTATCATGACGCCAAGAAAGATTGGAACTAGGGCGAACCCTGGATCTGAGGACCAGGGAAGCCATAACCAGGACGATAGGAACCAAGAACACAGTGAAGAGGAAGACGAGGATTATGTTGAACAGGATGACTCTCTGTATGAAGAGGAAGAGGAAACATATGATGTTGAGGGATTTAAGATAGAGGCTGAGGAAGGAGAAACTGAGGTTGAGCAACCAATACCAAACCCAGACATGGATCCCATGGGCCAGTTCATGCAACTACTAAGGCAGAACTTGGAACGTCAACCCAACCCACCCCCTCAAGGAAATAACAATGCTGTGGCAAACTCTTTCAGGGCTTTTAAGTCCCTTAAGCCCCCTGAGTTCCACGGATCAGCCGACCCAGTTGAGGCAAGGGCATGATTAAAGGAAATGGAGAAATCCTTTGAGATTCTGATTATCGATGAGGCACAAAAGACTGTATTTGCTACCTACCTTCTGAAAGGAGAGGCTAACTACTGGTGGGAGGCCAAGAAAAACATGTAGACATATGCTATTATAACCTGGGAGAGATTCAGTCAGTTGTTTCTGGAAAAATATTTCCCGAGGTTTATGGAAAACCAGATGGAGCTCAAGTTCTTGGAGCTAAAGTAGAATAACTTATCTGTAGCAGAGTACGAAGCGAAATTTACTGAGTTATCAAGGTTTGTGCCGGAATTTGTGAGCACCGAGGAAAAGAAAGCTAGGAGATTTCAGTAGGGACTGAAACCGTGGATTCAGAATAGGGTGGCAATCCTTGAGCTTACGGATTATGCCACTCTGGTGCAAAAGGCAACAATTGTAGAAGCCGGAAGTGAACAGATGCAAAAGGAAAGAGAGAAGAAGGGAATAAAGAGGAAAATCATGAGCATGGGTGGAGGTTACGCAGGAAGGAGCTTCCTAACTAGATTTAATCGAGGAGCAGTGTCCCTACCGGGAAAGAACACTGGGTTTAAGCGGCCAATGAGTGTGAATGTGAGCCAGAGCGGCCAGAAGTCAAGAATGTCCTATTCCAACTAGTCTCGACCCCCATTACCAGCCTGTAACACTTGTGGAAGGATGCATTCTGGGGAATGTAAGGGAAAGCCAGTAACCTGCTTTAAGTGTGGGCAAGTGGGCCACTATTCCCACAAATGCCCTTCGTCAGCCCCTGCCGTCATTCCAACCACCACCTGTCATCAGTGTGGACGCCCGGGTCATTGGAAGAAGGAATGCCCAATGAACAAACCAGCAGCTTCAGGAGCCAGCAGGGTTGCCTCCAATAAGCCACCTACTGCGAGGACTTTCAACATGACAGTCCAGGATGCTATGAAAGACTCAGATGTGATAGCAGGTACCCTTTCTCTAAATTCAGTCAGTGCAAATGTTTTATTTGATTCGGGAGCAACTAAATCTTTTATATCAAAGGACCTTGCGCGTAAATTAAGACTTAAGGCTGAACCCTTGATAGAACCCTTACAAGTAGAAATAGCCAATCATGAAATTATTCCTGTTAACCAGATTCACCCCGCCTGTGAGTTAGGCATAGGGGAACAATCTTTTAGTGTTGATCTGATTCCTTTTAAATTAGGGGAGTTTGATGTAATTTTGGGAATGGACTGGCTATCTAGCAATGATGCTCAGATAGACTGTAAGGGGAAGAAAGTTAAGTTAAATATCCCAGGAAAGATAGAAGTCATATTTAGAGGAAAGAGGCAGACGCATAAATTTTTGACTATGGCCCAGGCCAGAAGGATGTTACGAAAAGGAAATGAGGCTTACCTAGCCTATGTGGTGGACACGCAGAAGGAGATGCCCAACTTACAAGATATTCCGGTAGTCAAAGAATTTGAAGACGTATTCCCACAAGACCTTCCGGGATTACCACCCGATAGAGTGATTGAATTTGCTATTGAGTTGGCCCCCGGGACCGCGCCAGTTTCAAAAGCACCTTACCGGTTAGCCCCATTAGAAATGAAGGAATTAGCTACCCAATTGCAGGAACTTTTGGATAAGGGTATGATAAGACCCAGTGTGTCTCCGTGGGGAGCACCAGTGTTATTGTTAAGAAGAAGGATGGGAGCATGAGGCTGTGCATCGACTATCGAGAGTTGAACAAGCTAACCATAAAGAACAGGTACCCGTTACCTAGAATAGACGATCTGTTCGACCAGCTAAAGGATGCTGTTTATTTTTCCAAGATTGACCTGAGAATTGGATATCACCAACTAAAGATTAAACCCGAAGATATTCCCAAGACAGCGTTCTGTACCAGGTATGGGCACTATGAGTTCTTGGTAATGTCCTTTGGATTAACCAACGCCCCAATGGCTTTCATGGATTTAATGAACATAGTATTTAAGAAGTACTTTCGTATAAGTACATCTTTGGTTATTTAAGATTCATTTCAAGTAGAAGTTTTACAACTTCTACTTCAATTATTTATAAAGATTATTCTTTATGGGAAGATTATTTAAATAATAATATTCAGATATTTTCTAATATATTGGGACTGATTTATTTTATTAAATCAGCATTACTTCAAACATTCTTAAAAATGTTTTGTGAGTCTTCAAAATGATTTTAAAAGTTAGAGCGGATCCCAAAACTCATTTTATATTTAAGATCCTCCTTTCGAAGGGGATTTAAATACTCGCTCAAAACCTGTGGGATCCGGCTCTGTGGTGTGTTTTATATTCGCAACAAGGTTGCTGTCTTGATAAAAGAGTTTTTGATTACTTACCCAATACTCGGGAAGTAAAATTCTTGGAACAAGTTAATCCATTAACAGGCAACGCCTGGAAAATATCGGTGAGTTTTCCTTTCCAGCTAGATACGACTTCTTGGTGGAGTCGTATCAACAAGTTTCTAATTGGGGAAGGTGAGGACGAGCTTTACGTTTCAGAGTCATGGATTTCATCTGAACTAGGAGTGGCGTATGTGGTCGAGTGGCGCCGGCCCAGCCTTATTATATTGGCCCAAATGGCCTGGAAGTTCCGCAAGACGGTACATTCCTTAGGAGTCCAGTGTTCGGTTGACAAGTAAATCCGACAGGTTCTCCTTTTACATGTAGAAAATGGTGGGGTTGCACTACTACGAATGATCATCGTAAGTGGTCTTCCTGGCGCGACAAAACTCCCGTAATGAGTTCATCATCCAGTTGGATAATTCTGCAACACTACCTGTAGCATTTCGATCAAAAGGCTACGAATGGGTGGTTGCCGAAGCATTGACAGGATCAAATAGTTTTAATGGTGTTCCCATTGAATGAAGTAGCTCGTAACTTCATTTCCTTTAAAAATATTTCAAAGATTGAATCTATTCAAGTTTTAACTTGTGGTCTCATCTATGGGATGACCTGTTGAAACTTATTATACTTTGAACAGTAATAGTTCAAGGAGATTTTTAAAAATGGTATAAGTATAATGAAGTAAATGGGTAACTTCATCTTCCTTAAAACTTATATCCAGTAAGTAATTACCTTACACTTGATAAAGGATTCTAGTAAGTTATCCATTTAGATACTTGCATTATTGTTTACACTATATATTATCTTGCGAGCTGTAATGCTCACTCTTGCTTCATTTCTTCATCACACAACAACAGTTAGGAAAGATGGCCAGACTCAAGCAGACCCAGCGCAAGCGCGTGGGAAGCGTCCCGCGTCTTCCCGTTGATGTTGTAGCTGCTATAGCTGCAGAGGTAGATCTATTGGTAGATCAGACATTCTACTTTTGGGAACCAAATATTGTATAATTATAACTTGTGGCAGATAATGGCAATTAACTGTAAATTTATCAAGTAATCATTTTGGGTTGTAATAACTTTTAAATTGTGGATTCAAGGAGTTGTACTTATTTCAATTTCATCTCTGAGACTATAACGGGTTGTGGTGTGTGTTAGTGTGGGGTCACAACATAAGGTTATTTATTATTAATTAAGTGAAGTGATATTGTGGAAAGAAAGACCGTGACGACCCGGATCCCTGACCCCGGATCTGGGGGTGTCACAGAAATGGTATCAGAGCTAAGCGTTATAAACCTCAGAGATGACGCGACGATGTAATAATAAACTCACAAAGATAATAAGAACTCTTGCCAAGTTCAAGGTCGGACTACTTAAAGTAGCGCTGATAGTTAAAACCCTTACGGGAACCCTTATAAGTATCATGATAGTAACTTAGCTCGTTTAATGTGTAGGCGCATGAGATAGAGGACCCTGAGATGTTCGAGCGTGAGCATGATGAGGCACTGCTAGATGCCGAGGATCAGGAGGAGCCTGAGATGGAGGAGGATGAGGAGGACCCCTCAGAGGAGTCAGAGACAGAGGTCATTGTTATTGCAGATGAGGAGGACCCGGATGAGGTCCCAGTAGCTGAGGAGTGTGTCGGGGCTATGGTAGTGTACACTGGTACCCCTTTACCCACACTCCCGGTGGTCAGAGCTCCTACCCCTCCACCACTATCTTGGATCCCCTATGATGACAGCTCAGAGACCCATACTTCCGAGCCTAGGCAGACCGAGGAGGCACCCCCAGGGGCTCCGGATTCACCACCTCTCGACCCTGCCCATAGGCAGTCTTTGTTAGCCCACGGCAATGTTCAGGATGTACTGAGGACCCGAGTGGCTGTTGCTGAGGCCCGGCTGGATGAGGTCAGGAGGGAGTTGGATGCGGAGAGGGCGGGTAGGCGTACCCGAGCTTATGAGACTAGGGCTGCTATACCCCGATCCTTGAGGAGGGAGCTGACGGGGATAGAGCTCACGTCCCGAGCGAGACTCAGATCGCTCCAGGGGGATAGGCATGGTAGGATCTCAAGGCGGCAGGCTGACTATATCTTCCGTCGTGCGATGGAAAGGGTATGGGAGCTGACCCGCTCCGGTGTGTGATTCAGGACTGACGATGGGATAGTCTAGTTGTCTAGTTAGTCGAGGCCTGAGTAAGAGCCAATTTTCCGGGATAGTTGACTTGTATATAGCATCCCTTTTTCTGACTAGACAGATAGACTCTTGTGTAACACTTTTGGGACAGATGGCTGTAGCACTGTTGTACTTTTGACCAGATCAAACTATGTATTTCTCGCATTATGTATATATTGGTTTCCTTTCGGTCCAGTTCCTTAGTGACGAGATCACTGTTTTTATCATTATTATTACTGCACTTCTTATTAGAACTATCATAAAATAATAGAATTGTGAGATACATTCTCCCCATTATAGAGCTGTGCAAGGCACAATGTTGAGTATGATTGTGACCTAACATTGATTTTTCCCAATAATTTTTTTTATTATCAGTATCATGCCGCCAAGAAAGATTGGAACTAGGGCGAACCCTGGATCTGAGGACCAGGGAAGCCATAACCAGGATGATAGGAACCAGGAACACAGTGAAGAGGAAGACGAGGATTATATTGAACAGGATGACTCTCTGTATGAAGAGGAGGAGGAAACATATGATGTTGAGGGATTTGAGATAGAGGCTGAGGAAGGAGAAACTGAGGTTGAGCAACCAATACCAAACCCAGGCATGGATCCCATGGGCCAGTTCATGCAACTACTAAGGCAGAACTTGGAACGTCAACCCAACCCACCCCCTCAAGGAAATAACAATGCTGTGGCAAACTCTTTCAGGGGTTTTAAGTCCCTTAAGCCCCCTGAGTTCCAGGGATCAGCCGACCTAGTTGAGGCAAGGGCATGGTTAAAGGAAATGGAGAAATCCTTTGAGATTCTGAGTATCGATGAGGCACAGAAGACTGTATTTGCTACCTACCTTCTGAAAGGAGAGGCTAACTACTGGTGGGAGGCCAAGAAAAACATGGAGACATATGCTATTATAACCTGGGAGAGATTCAGTCAGTTGTTTCTGGGAAAATATTTCCCGAGGTTTATGGAAAACCAGATGGAGCTCAAGTTCTTGGAGCTAAAGCAGAATAACTTATCTGTAGCAGAGTACGAAGCGAAATTTACTGAGTTATCAAGGTTTGTGCCGGAATTTGTGAGCACCGAGGAAAAGAAAGCTAGGAGGTTTCAGCAGGGACTGAAACCGTGGATTCAGAATAGGGTGGCAATCCTTGAGCTTACGGATTATGCCACTCTGGTACAAAAGGCAATAATTGTAGAAGCCGGAAGTGAACAGATGCAGAATGAAAGAGAGAAGAAGGGAATAAAGAGGAAAAGCATGAGCATGGGTGGAGGTTCCGCAGGAAGGAGCTTCCCAACTAGATTTAATCGAGGAGCAGTGTCCCTACCGGGAAAGAACACTGGGTTTAAGCGGCCAATGAGTGTGAATGTGAGCCAGAGCGGCCAGAAGTCTAGAATGTCCTATTCCAACTAGTCTCGACCCCCATTGCCAGCCTGTAACACTTGTGGAAGGATACATTCTGGGGAATGTAAGGGAAAGCCAGTAACCTGCTTTAAGTGTGGGCAAGTGGGCCACTATTCCCACAAATGCCCTTCGTCAGCCCCTGCCGTCATTCCAACCACCACCTGTCATCAGTGTGGACGCCCGGGTCATTGGAAGAAGGAATGCCCAATGAACAAACCAGCAGCTTCAGGAGCCAGCAGGGCTGCCTCCAATAAGCCACCTACTGCGAGGACTTTCAACATGACAGTCCAGGATGCTATGAAAGACTCAGATGTGATAGCAAGTACCCTTTCTCTAAATTCAGTCAGTGCAAATATTTTATTTGATTCGGGAGCAACTAAATCTTTTATATCAAAGGACCTTGCGCGTAAATTAAGACTTAAGGCTGAACCCTTGATAGAACCCTTACAAGTAGAAATAGCCAATCATGAAATTATTCCTGTTAACCAAATTCACCCCGCCTGTGAGTTAGGCATAGGGGAACAATCTTTTAGTGTTGATCTGATTCCTTTTAAATTAGGGGAGTTTGATGTAATTTTGGGAATGGACTGGCTATCTAGCAATGATGCTCAGATAAACTGTAAGGGGAAGAAAGTTAAGTTAAATATCCCAGGAAAGAAAGAAGTCATATTTAGAGGAAAGAGGCAGACGCGGAAATTTTTGACTATGGCCCAGGCCAGAAGGATGTTACGAAAAGGAAATGAGGCTTACCAAGCCTATGTGGTGGACACGCAGAAGGAGGTGCCCAACTTATAAGATATTCCGGTAGTCAACGAATTTGAAGACATATTCCCACAAGACCTTCCGGGATTACCACCCGATAGAGTGATTGAATTTGCTATTGAGTTGGCCCCCGGGACGGCGCCAGTTTCAAAAGCACCTTACCGGTTAGCCCCATTAGAAATGAAGGAATTAGCTACCCAATTGCAGGAACTTTTGGATAAGGGTATGATAAGACCCAGTGTGTTTCCGTGGGGAGCACCAGTGTTATTTGTTAAGAAGAAGGATGGGAGCATGAGACTGTGCATCAACTATCGAGAGTTGAACAAGCTAACCATAAAGAACAGGTACCCGTTACCTAGAATAGACGATCTGTTCGACCAGCTAAAGGATGCTGTTTATTTTTCCAAGATTGACCTGAGAACTGGATATCACCAACTAAAGATTAAACCCGAAGATATTCCCAAGACAGCGTTCTGTACCAGGTATGGGCACTATGAGTTCTTGGTAATGTCCTTTGGATTAACCAACGCCCCAGCGGCTTTCATGGATTTAATGAACAGAGTATTTAAGAAGTACTTGGACAAGTGTGTGATAGTTTTTATCGATGATATTTTAATCTACTCAAGGACTGAGGCAGAACATGCAGAGCATTTGAAGATAGCTCTAGGAATACTCAGAGAGGAACAGTTATACTCCAAATTCTCGAAGTGTGAATTCTGGCGGAATGAAGTACAATTTTTAGGACATGTGATCAATAAAGAAGGAGTATTGGTCGACCCCTCCAAGATAGAGGCGGTCTCAAATTGGGAAAGGCCAACCACACCCACAGAGGTAAGGAGTTTCATAGGATTGGCCGGCTACTATCGTAGATTTGTACAGGACTTTGCGAAGATCGCAACCCCTTTGACACGACTTACTCGTAAGACAGAGAAGTTTGAATGAATGGAGAAATGCGAGAACAGTTTTCAGGAATTAAAGATAAGGCTGGTAACGGCCCCAGTGTTGGCATTGCCAGAGGGAAAATGAGATTTTGTGATATATAGTGACGCGTCGCACAAAGGATTAGGGTGTGTGCTTATGCAGCACGATAAAGTGATTGCGTATGCGTCGAGACAACTGAAGGAATACGAGATTAGATATCCTACTCATGACCTTGAGCTCGCAGCAATAGTTTTTGCCCTAAAAATTTGGAGGCACTACTTGTATGGAGAGAAGTACGAGATTTTCACAGACCATAAGAGCCTCAAGTACATATTTACGCAGAAAGAGCTCAACATGCGCCAGAGGAGATGGTTAGAGCTAATCAAGGACTATGATTGTGAGATTCTCTATCATCCGGGGAAAGCCAATGTGGTGGCTGATGCCCTTAGTAGAAAGGAAAGACTCAGAATGATAATGACTTCGGAAGAATTGATAAAGGATTTCGAGAGGATGGAAATAGAAGTAAAGGTAACCGGAACCGGAACTAAAAAGCTGTTTGAGATCTCAGTGCAGCCAGAGTTATTAGAAAAGATCAGATTGTGCCAAGAGAAAATGATGAATGAAGGCAGAGAGTCAATGACCGGAGAAGAGATCCATACTGAGAAAGATGATAAAGGGATAATGAGGTACTCCTACCGGATTTGGGTTCTGAACGTTCAAGAGCTTAAAGATGAGATTTTGGATGAAAGCCATAGTTCAAGGTATTCCATTCACCCGGGAAGCACCAAGATGGGATTTGAAGGAATATTACTGGTGGCCCAACATGAAGAGGGACGTAGCAGAATGGGTAAGCAAATGTTTGACTTGACAAAGAGTAAAGGCAGAGCACCAGAGACCCAGTGGACTTTTACGACCCCTGGAGATTCCCGAATGGAAATGGGAACAGATAGCCATGGATTTTGTTGTCGGCTTACCAAGGACGAAAGCCAACCATGATGCCATATGGGTGATTATAGACCGACTGACAAAGTCAGCTCATTTCATTCCTATCACTGAGAGATACACAGTCGATAGACTGGTGGACATTTACCTTAAGGAAATAGTGACGCGATACGAAGTCCCAGCGTCCATTGTCTCAGACCGAGACCCCAGGTTCAACTCCAGATTTTGGAGGAGCTTTCAAGAATGTGCGGGGGCCAAGTTAAATATGAGTACCGCTTACCATCCCCAGACGGATGGGCAGAGTGAAAGGACCATCCAGACACTAGAGGATATGTTGAGAGTCTGTGCAATAGACTTTAAAGGAAGTTAGGATGACCACTTGCCGTTGATCGGATTTTCTTATAACAATAGCTTTCATGCTAGCATCGGAATGCCGCCTTATGAGGCCCTGTACGGAAGAAGGTGTCGATCTCCCTTATACTGGGATGAAGTAGGAGAGCGGAAGATGCTCGGATCCGAAGTAGTCCAAAGGACCAAAGACATAGTGGATCTCATCAGAGGACGGCTGGTAGCAGCCTAAGACAGACAGAAGAAATATGCAGACCTAGCCCGAAAGGACAAGGAGTATGGAGTAGGGGACTTAGTACTACTAAAAGTATCCCCTTAGAAGGGGTTAATGAGATTTGGAAAGAAAGGAAAACTAAGCCCAAGATACATTGGACCTTTTGAGATACTAAGACGGATTGGGAAGTTGGCTTACGAGCTAGCCTTACCCCCGAACCTACAACAAGTTCATAATGTGTTCCATGTGTCAATGCTAAGGAAGTATCTTCGGGATGCCAGACACATAGTGGAGTACGAGCATGTGGATATGCAACCAGATCTGACTTACGTGGAGAAACCAGTAAAGATTATGGATAAGAAGGAGCAGGTGCTTCGGAACAAAGTGATCAAGCTAGTCAGAGTGCTATGGCAGAATCATAATGTGGAAGAATCAACTTGGGAACTAGAGAGGGCAATGCTTGAAAAGTACCCCCATTTGTTTTCTATTTGATTCCGGGACGGAATCCTTTTAAGGAGGGGAGACTGTAATAACCCCAAAATTTTGAACTTTTTTGTAACCCTTATGAATAGTGTTTTGCTGATATTGCTGAATAAGAAAACTGTTCATGCCACACTATGTAGGGGTTCTTTTATGGATATTCTGAGATTTTATTGGTACTCTATATGATATATAAGTGTATGTAAAGATCGTCAGAATCCAAATTTGAACCTTTTGATTTTTCCCGAAAATCCACCAGATATCGAAAGAATTGAGTATAAGGTAACAGGATAAAAAGGATTTAAATTCAAGGATTTTAATAGAGGATCATAAAAAGGAATATAATGTATTGAGAAAGGTTAAGGGAACCTAAGTAATAAGATCCCGGGTATGATCCCTCAAACAATAAACGAAAACGAAAGTTAAGCGAACCGTATAACAGATCAGCGGTCATTAGCCAAATAATTAAAAGCTAATCAAAGAGATTAGTGGGGATGATGTCATCAAACCAATGAGAAGAGGACAAAGGAGGGAGGGTGACATCACATGGTGATATAAGCATGACCAAGCAAGTGTGTTGTTGGTTGAATTAGAACCACACAAAAGTTACCATGGTAAAAAGGTAATAAAACAAAACAAAACAAATCAAAAAATCAACCACCAAGCCAACAATTCATTTTCACCAAAAACACAACATTTTCTCACCTTTCTTCTTCCATGCTCTCGGCTTTTTCTTCTTTTCCAAAGCAAGAAAATCAAAAATCAAGTTCCAAGCATTGTTAAATCACAAGGTAATTATCTAAGACTCCTTATGCATAGTTATGGATATCCTATAAGTTTGAGCTCCTAAATCATTCACAATCTCTTCCTAAAAATCATGGAAGAAGATGGTGAATAGTGTTTTTCAAGAACTAAAATTTTTGTTCTTGAAGTTTTGTTTAGTTTAAACTTGGATAAGGACTTTAAGGGTGATTCCAAGCCATTCTCTCGATTCTCCACTCTCCAAGGAAGGTATAACCCCTCCAAACCCTAACTTTATTTGAGTAATTAGGTTTATTTTTGTTGATTTTAATTCATGGGAGGCTTGCTTGTTGTGAATGTAGAGATTAGTTAGTTTTGTGAAGTTTTGGAGTGGTAATTCTTGGATTGTTGATTAATGAACTTAAGTGTAGTTAAATTCAAGTTTAAGAATAAGTATAAATTGTTAATGTTGAGTTGTTTGGGATGTTATGATGTAGTATGGATGGAGTTTTTACTGGGTTGTGATTGTGGATTGATTGTGGGTTGAATTGGAGTGTTTTAAATTTGGGTAATCGCGTAAACATAGCCGTCGTAATGTCCGATTTACTTTAGACTGTTTTTATTCTTAACCTTAGGACCCGTGAACTCACTGCGAGGTTTTGACCACTGCCATGGTTAGATAGTTCATGTTACGAGCTTCGTTTTGATATGTAGTTCGTTTGATTCCGATGTACGGTTTAGGAAAAACGGCCGTTTTATGTAACGACGTTTTGCGAACGAATCATTACCCCTCGCCTTACTTTGAAACATAGGTTAAAGACCTAAAAGGACTAAATAGAGTATGAAAAATTTATGTAAAGTGTGTTAGGAAGTTGGTAAGACACTCGCGAAAGAATCGCCTTAAAACTCGTAATGGTTAATTTATTAAAAATGGTGGAGCCGAGGGTACTCGAGCGACTTAAGAGAATCAGTAAGCGCAAAGCGAGCGTTATAGTCTAAATTGGTTAAAGTATAGATTTATAAGTGACTTTGGTTTAATTCCAACTTATATGTTGTTTATAGGTTACCAGACTCGTCCCAAGCCATTTATAACCCCCAGTCGCTCAGGCAAGTTTTCTATCCGTTATACTGTTGTTGTGATGTATACATTTGTATATGCATTATATTGCGATAGATGCATGATGGTTAATTAGCAAATTCTTACGATATATTGTAGCATGTGATATGGTATATATGCATGCCTGTTTCGTATTCTTGACACATATATCTGTTGATTCAGTTGATAATACCTATGCTAGAGATAAGCGGTAATTTGCATATACCCTTAGTATAGGGGACCCAAAGGTGAACTTTTTCTAAAACCGGGAGTCGAGGCTCCCGAGTATAATATATATATATAGATAGATATATATATATATATAGATATATATGAATAGTTTTCAAAACTATGAATCGAATAAGGTTTATTCGATAACTTTATTTTGTTAATGAATATTATCTTGAATATTCATTCGAGGGCTTATGATCCCGTTTATTTTATTATTGAATATTATTTTGAATATTCATTCGAGGGCTTATGACTCCGTTTATTTTATTAATGAATATTATTTTGAATATTCATTCGAGAACTTATGACTCTGATTATTTACTAAATAATATTCTTTATTTTATTATAGAATAATGTGTCGATAAACAAACTTACTTTTGATTATTCAAATAAAGATATTACTTTCGTATAAGTACATCTTTGGTTATTTAAGATTCATTTCAAGTATAAGTTTTACAACTTCTACTTCAATTATTTTATAAAGATTATTCTTTATGGGAAGATTATTTAAATAATAATATTCAGATATTTTCTAATATATTGGGGCTGATTTATTTTATTAAATCAGCATTACTCCAAACATTCTTAAAAATGTTTTGCGAGTCTTCAAAATGATTTTAAAAGTTAGAGCGATCCCAAAACTCATTTTATATTTAAGATCCTCCTTAGGAGTCCAGTGTTCGGTTGACAAGTAAATCCGACAGGTTCTCCTCTACATGTAGAAAATGGTGGGGTTGCACTACTACGACTGATCATCGTAAGTGGTCTTCCTGGCGCGACAAAACTCCCGTAATGAGTTCATCATCCAGTTGGATAATTCTGCAACACTACCCGTAGCATTTCGATCGAAAGGCTACGAATGGGTGGTTGCTGAAGCATTGACAGGATCAAATATTTTTAATGGTGTTCCCATTGAATGAAATATCTCGTAACTTCATTTCCTTTAAAAATATTTCAAAGATTGAATCTATTCAAGTTTTAACTTGTGGTCTCATCTATGGGATGACCTGTTGAAACTTATTATACTTTGAACAATAATAGTTCAAGGAGATTTCTAAAAATGGTATAAGTATAATGAAGTAAATGGGTAACTTCATCTTCCTTAAAACTTATATCCAGTAAGTAATTACCTTACACTTGATAAAGATTCTAGTAAGTTATCCATTTAGATACTTGCATTATTATTTACACTATATATTATCTTGCGAGCTGTAATGCTCACTCTTGCTTCATTTCTTCATCACACAACAACAGTTAGGAAAGATGGCCAGACTCAAGCAGACCCAGCGCAAGCACGTGGGAAGCGTCTCGCGTCTTCCCGTTGATGTTGTAGCTGCTATAGCTGCAGAGTTAGATCTATTGGTAGATCAGACATTCTACTTTTGGGAACCAAATATTGTATAATTATAACTTGTGGCAGATAATGGCAATTAACTGTAAATTTATCAAGTAATCATTTTGGGTTGTAATAACTTTTAAATTGTGGATTCAAGGACTTGTACTTATTTAAATTTCATCTCTGAGACTATAACGGGTTGTGGTGTGTGTTAGTGTGGGGTCACAGCATAAGGTTATTTATTATTAATTAAGTGAAGTGATATTGTGGAAAGAAAGACCGTGATGACCCGGATCTGGGGATGTCACAGTGCCATTGATAATGTCATGTCAAATAGGGTAATTCAATGCAAGACTGCAAAGGAGATATGGGATGCTTTGGAGACAATGTGTCAGGGAACTGATGCAATCAAGAAAAACAGGAGGACTATACTCACTCAAGAGTACGAGCACTTTGACTCAAAAAGTGATGAGTCATTAACTGACTTATATGACAGGTTTGTCAAACTCTTGAATGATCTGTCACTGGTGGACAAGGAATATGACATTGAAGATTCAAATTTAAAATTCCTTTTAGCTCTTCCTAATAGTTGGGATTTGAAAGCTACTATTATAAGAGATAACTATGCTCTTGATGAAACTACTCTTGATGAAATTTATGAAATGCACAAGACTTATGAACTTGAGATGGATCAAGAAAGCAAGAGACATGGGAGAAAGTCAAGAACAGTTGCTCTTAATGCTGAGGAGGAATCCCCCAAAGTGGTTGTCTCAAAGAAAGGAAAAGGAAAGGCTCTCATCATAAAGCCTGATTTAGAATCATCAAGTTTTGATGATGATGATTCAGATACTGAAATTCTACCTGAAGTAGATGCTGATGAAGAGATGATGAAGCTGTGTGCTCTTATGGTGAAGGGTATCACAAAGATAGCCTACAGTAAATTCAGAAGGGGAAAGAAGTTTTTCAGGAAAGGAAGAAGTTCTGATAGGAAGGGTTTCAGAAAATCTGAAGGCAAAGGAGGAAAGTCTGAAAGAGGAGATTACTCAAATGTCAAATGCTACAAATGTGGTGAGAAAGGCCACATATCTCCTAACTGCAAGAAAGGAAAGAGTAATAAAGGCAAGGCTCTTGTCACAAAGAAGAAAAGCTGGACATACACCTCAGATTCTGAAGATGAGGAGAACTATGCCTTGATGGCAAATGCTGATAGCAATTCTGATGCTGCTGAGTTAAAGGTACCTCAGACAAATTATGCCTTTCATACTGATGGTATTACTGAGTTGAGACTATATCTTAAAACCATGTTTATTAGCTATAGAGATCAAACCTTAACATGTGAAAGATTAACTTCTGAAAATCTTGCTTTTAAAAAAAGGAATGATTATTTTGAAAAAGAGTTAGTTATGTTCCATCAAACTCAGAAGGATAGAGATGATGCTTTCTATGTGAGAGATGAAGTGCTAAAAATAAATAAATCTCTAAAAACTGAGTTAGAAAAGGAGAGAGAGATTATCAGGACTTGGACTAACTCTGGCAGAACAACTCAGAATATACTAAGTAGTGAGAACTGGAAAGAGGGCTTAGGTTATGGAGATGATAAAAGTGAAAAAGGAACTGAACAAGTTAAGCCAATTATTGTTAAACAGACTACTAAGACAAAGGTAAATCCTGTTAAATTTGTAAGTGAAACTGTAAAGTCTGATTCTAAAAAGATGAAAGATGTTGGGACAGAAGTGATAGCAGAGTCAACTTCTGACAAATTAGAACATGATAAACCAACTGAAGTTAACATAGGCTTAATGACACAGAAGCAGCTTAAACATAAGTTGAAAGAGATTACCAGTGTAAACAAGGTAAAGGAAGCTAGGAAAAATAGGAATGGAAAGGAAGGTGTGAATAAAAGCAAAAAATTATATGCCTGTTTCTAATGCTCCTAGAAAGAAATGTTATAACTGTGGAAATTCTAACCATCTGGCTTCTTTTTGCAGGAAGAATAAGAATATAAACTCCTTACCTTCTAAGTCAGGAGTTAAGAGTCAGTCTGTTAGGTTTAAGCCACAAAATCCTTGTTTTCATTGTGGTAGTGTGTGGCATTCCATTTATACTTATAAGGAATATCATAGTTTGTACTATGATTATTATCAGATAAAACCTTCTTTGAATAAAGTTACTTTAATTCCTTCTAGTGTAAAGTATGATGCAAAGTCTGATAATGTTAATACTGATAAGAAAATTGTTAGCATAAACTCTGATGTTAAATCCGCTGCAAATGTTAACAAACTTAAAAAGGCATTAGAGGGCAACAGGAAGAACATCCTAGTTCTGGATAGTGGATGTTCAGGATATATGACTGGAAATAAAGCCCTGCTATCAGACTTTGTGGAGAAAGCTGGCCCAGGAGTTTCTTATGGATATGACAACATTGGGAAAACTCTGGGATATGGCAAGATCAATCTTGGGAATATCATCAGTGAATCAGTAGCTCTAGTCTCAGGACTTAAACATAATCTGTTGAGTATAAGTCAAATCTGTGACAGAGGTTATCATGTGGATTTCTTTAAAGAACACTGTGAAGTTATAAGTAATTCAACAGGCAAAGTGGTTCTGAAAGGATATAAGCATGGTAACATTTATGAATCCAGACCTTCAACAAGTACTGATGGTTCTGCAATCTTTCTGTTGAGTAGAGCATCAATTGAAGAAAGCTGGAATTGGCAAAAGAAACTCTCTCATTTAAATTTCAACAATATAAATGAGCTTGTAAAGAAAGATCTTGTGAGAGGACTGCCAAAAATAGTATTTGCTCCTGATGGCCTTTATGATTCATGTCAGAAGGCAAAACAAATAAAATCTTCTTTCAAGAGCAAAACTGAGTCATCAATTCTTGAGCCTTATCACCAACTGCATGTTGATCTATTTGGTCCAGTCAATGTCATGTCTATTGCAAAGAATAAATATTATATGGTTATAGTGGATGAGTTCACAAGGAATATGACATTGAAGATTCAAATCTAAAATTCCTTTTAGCTCTTCCTAAAAGTTGGGATTTGAAAGCTACTATTATAAGAGATAACTATGCTCTTGATGAAACTACTCTTGATGAAATTTATGAAATGCACAAGACTTATGAACTTGAGATGGATCAAAGAAGCAAGAGACATGGGAGAAAGTCAAGAACAATTGCTCTTAATGCTGAGGAGGAATCCCCCAAAGTGGCTGTCTCAAAGAAAGGAAAATGAAAGGCTCTCATCATAAAGTCTGATTGAGAATCATCAAGTTCTGATGATGATGATTCAGAAACTGAAAGTCTACCTGAAATAGATGATGATAAAGAGATGATGAAGCTGTGTGCTCTTATGGTGAAAGGTATCACAAAGATAGCCTACAGTAAATTCAGAAGGGGAAAGAAGTTTTCCAGGAAAGGAAGAAGTTCTGATAGGAAGGGTTTCAGAAAATATGAAGGCAAATGAGGAAAGTCTGACATAGGAGA
Source organism: Apium graveolens (assembly GCF_009905375.1). Classification (NCBI taxonomy): domain Eukaryota; kingdom Viridiplantae; phylum Streptophyta; class Magnoliopsida; order Apiales; family Apiaceae; genus Apium; species Apium graveolens. The sequence goes on from NC_133654.1 coordinate 242,001,996, forward strand.
TTACTCAAATGTCAAATGCTACAACTGTGGTGAGAAAGGCCACATATCTCCTGACTGCAAGAAAGGAAAGAGTGATAAAGGCAAGGCTCTTGTCACAAAGAAGAAAACTGGACATACACCTCAGATTCTGAAGATGAGGAGAACTATGCCTTGATGGCAAATGCTGATAGCAGTTCTGATGCTGCTGAGTTAAAGGTACCTCAAACAACTTATGCCTTTCATACTGATGATAATACTGAGTTGAGACTACATCTTAAAACCACGTTTATTAGCTATAGAGATCAAACTTTAAAATATGAAAGATTAACTTCTGAAAATCTTGCTTTTTAAAAAAGGAATGATTATTTAGAAAAAGAGTTAGTTATGTTCTATCAAACTCAGAAGGATAGAGATGATGCTTTCTATGTGAGCGATGAAGTGCTAAAAATAAATAAATCTCTAAAAACTGAGTTAGAAAAGGAGAGAGAGATTATCAGGACTTGGACTAACTCTGGCAGAACAACTCAGAATATACTAAGTAGTGAGAACTGGAAAGAGGGCTTAGGTTATGGAGATGAGAAAAGTGAAAAAGGAACTGAACAAGTTAAGCCAATTATTGTTAAACAGACTACTAAGACAAAGTTAAATCCTGTTAAATTTGTAAGTGAAACTGTAAAGTCTGATTCTAAAAAGATGAAAGATGTTGAGACAGAAGTGATAGCAGAGTCAACTTCTGACAAATTAGAACATGATAAACCAACTGAAGTTAACATAGGCTTAATGACACAGAAGCAGCTTAAACATAAGCTGAAAGAGATTACCAGTGTAAACAAGGTAAAGGAAGCTAGGAAAAATAGGAATGGAAAGGAAGGTGTGAATAAAAGCAACAATTATATGCCTGTTCCTAATGCTCCTAGAAAGAAATGCTATAACTGTGGAAATTCTAACAATCTGGCTTCTTTTTGCAGGAAGAATAAGAATATAAACTCCTTACCTTCTAAGTCAGGAGTTAAGAGTCAGTCTGTTAGGTTTAAGCCACAAAATCCTTGTTTTCATTGTGGTAGTATGTGGCATTCCATTTATACTTGTAAGGAATATCATAGTTTGTACTATGATTATTATCAGATAAAACCTTCTTTGAAGAAAGTTACTTTAATTCCTTCTAGTGTAAAGTATGATGCAAAGTCTGATAATGTTAATACTGATAAGAAAATTGTTAGCATAAACTTTGATGTTAAATACGCTGCAAATGTTAACAAACTTAAAAAGGCCAAAGGATCCAAGCAAGTCTGGGTCCTTAAAACTAACCTTTAGTGGTCTTTGTGATTGCAGGGCAACATGAAGAACATCCTAGTTCTGGATAGTGGATGTTCAGGATATATGACTGGAAATAAAGCCCTGCTATCAGACTTTGTGGAGAAAACTGGCCCAGGAGTTTCTTATGGAGATGGCAACATTGGGAAAACTCTGGGATATGCCAAGATCAATCTTGGAAATGTCATCATTGAATCAGTAGCTCTAGTCTCAGGACATAAACACAATCTGTTGAGTATAAGTCAAACTGTGATAGAGGTTATCATGTGGACTTCTTTGAAGAACACTGTGAAGTTATAAGTAATTCAACATGCAAAGTGGTTCTGAAAGGATATAGGCATGGTAACATTTATGAAGCCATACTTTCAACAAGTACTGATGGTTCTGCAATCTGTCTGTTGAGTAGAGCATCAATTGAAGAAAGCTGGAATTGGCACAAGAAACTCTCTCATTTAAATTTCAACAATATAAATGAGCTTGTAAAGAAAGATCTTGTGAGAGGAATGCCAAAAACAGTATTTACTCCTGATGGCCTTTGTGATTTATGTCAGAAGGCAAAACAAAGAAAATATTCTTTCAAGAGAAAAACTGAGTCATCAATTCTTGAGCCTTATCACCAACTGCATATTGATCTATTTGGTCCAGTCAATGCCATGTCTATTGCAAGGAAGAAATATGCTATGGTTATAGTGGATGAGTTCACAAGGTACACATGGGTGTACTTCTTGCACAAGAAGACTGAAACTGCATCTACCCTAACTGATCATGTTAGACAGCTGGATAAATTGATCAAAGATTCTGTTAAAATCATAAGGAGTGATAATGGCACTGAGTTCAAGAATTCAATCATGGAAGAGTTCTGCAAAGATCATGGAATCGAACAGGAATTTTCTGCACCTGGAACTCCACAACAAAATGGAGTTGTAGAAAGAAAGAACACGACTCTCATTGAAGCTGCATGAACAATGCTTGATGAAGCAAAGCTACCAACCTATTTTTGGGCTAAAGCTGTGCAGACTGCTTGTTTTACACAAAATGCAATACTAATAAACAAGCATGGAAAAAACACCATATGAAATGGTGAAGAAGAAGAAGCCAAATCTGAAATACTTTCATGTATTTGGTTGCAAGTGTTTTGTTCTTAAGACTCATACTGAGCAGCTGTCAAAATTTGATCTAAAAGCTGATAAAGGAATTTTTGTTGGATATCCACTTTTCACAAAAGCCTTCAGAGTCTACAATTTAAGAATAAGAGTTCTCATGGAATCTATCAATGTCTCTTTTAATGATAAGAAGATTACTGGACTTGAAGATTTTGATAATCATGATCAACTGAGATTTGAGAATGAAGATTTAAATTCTGATTCTGAAAATGTTGACCCTGTAAGTTTGGATAGATTAAGTTTTGATATCATTAAAACTGTGGTAACAACTCTAAAGGAAAATGCACCTGTCCAGGGGGAGCAAGCTGAAGATCCTACCACATCTCAAGACTCTCGAGAAGCATCAGAACCTGTCACTGGCTCTTCAAGTTTTGATTCATCTAGTTCTGATGAGCCAAAGTCTGATAATTCTGGAAGCTCTGATTCTTCAACTTCTGAAAAATCAAATTCATATTCTGAAATCTCAGAGAGCATAACTACAGGGGGAGCATCATAAAATGCTGATGGAGACAGCATGGATCAAGGGGGCGGATCCAGTTCTAGAGATCAACTTCCATCTGCAAGGAAGTGGACTAAAGCACATACACCTGATTTAATCATTGGAGATCCTGAAGCAGGCGTCAGAACTAGAATTGTAACTTCAAATGAATGTCTCTATCATTTTTTTCTATCTCAGACTGAACCAAAGAAAGTAGAAGAAGCTCTTCAAGATGCTGATTAGGTGCAAGCAATGCAGGAAGAGTTAAATGAATTTGAAAGAAACAAAGTATGGACCCTAGTGAAAAGACCAAATAACAGATCAGTTGTTGGTACAAAATGGGTGTTCAGAAACAAAACTGACAGTGATTGCATAATTACAAGGAATAAAGTAAGACTGGTTGCTAAAGGTTACTCTCAGCAGGAGGGTATTGATTATGATGAAACATTTGCACCAGTTGCTAGATTAGAAGCCATAAGGATCTTTTTGGCTTATGTTGCTCACAAGAAGTTTAAAGTCTTTCAAATGGATGTGAAAAGTGCTTTTCTTAATGAAGAATTGGAAGAAGAGGTATATGTTGAACAACCTCCGGGCTTTGTATAGCCTAAATTTCCCAATCATGTCTACAGGCTTGACAAAACACTTTATGGCCTTAAGCAAGCTCCAAGAGCATGGTATGAGACTTTAGCTCAATTCCTTCTGGAAAGTGGATTTTACAGAGGCACAATTGACAAGACCTTATTCTACCTCAACCATGGAAAGGATTTACTTTTGGTACAGATATATGTTGATGATATCATATTTGGTTCTACTAATTCCAAACTGTGTGAGAAGTTTGCAAAGCTAATGCAGTCAAGATATCAAATGAGTATGATGGGAGAACTGGGCTATTTTCTGGGCCTTCAAGTCAAGCAAGCTGAAGAAACCACTTTTATCTGTCAATCCAAGTATACCAGAAATTTACTGAAGAAATTTGGAATGGAAGATTGTTCAACTGCATCCACTCCCATGGCCACTGTAACCAAGTTAGATAAGGATACTGGTAAATCAGTAGATATTACTAACTACAGAGGTATGATTGGCTCATTACTCTATCTAACTGCAAGTAGACCTGATATTATATATGCTACCTGTCTTTGTGCAAGATTTCAGGCTGATCCAAGAGAACCTCACTTATTAGCTGTGAAAAGAATTTTCAAGTACCTTAAGGTTACAGTTGTCTAGGATTGTGGTATCTTAGGGAATCAGATTTTAAGCTATAGTTACTCAGATGTAGATTTTGTAGGATGCAAAATAGACAGGAAAAGCACTAGTGGAAGCTGCCAATTTCTTGGAGGCGGATTAGTTTTTTGGTTTAGCAAGAAACAAAAGTCAATTTCCACATCAACTGCAGAAGCAGAATATATTACTGCAGGAAGCTGTTGTGCACAGATTCTTTGGATGAAGAATCAGTTACTGGATTATGGGTTAGAATTTTCTAAAATCCCTATTTGCTGTGATAATCAAAGTGTTATTGCTATGACAGGTAATCCAGTTCAACACTCAATGACAAAGCACATCAGTATTAGGTACCATTTCATAAGGGAACATGTGGATGAAGGTACAATGGAATTGCATTTTGTTCCAACAGATCAACAGCTAGCAGATATCTTCACAAAACCACTATGTGAAGCTACTTTTATAAGATTGGTAAATGAACTTGGAATGGTTTCAGGTTCTTTCTCTAAATCTGCTTAGTTTTTGTTCTCATGCATCAGACTTTATGATCAGTGTTTACAGATTATATTATCTCTATGTCATCTGTGCTTAATTTGAAAATTCATTAAATGTTGATTGTTATCTGATGTGGATTTATATACTCTGATAAGTGTTTTGAATGTTCTGTGACTATTCAATCCAATGAGGATAACTGTGCTAGATGTTGACCTAGTAGTCTTTAACATACTAAAAATCCCATATTTGAATTAGTTATTTATGTGGAAACTCATTAACACAAGCAGATTCTGATATTGAGCTTAGTCAAGTTTACTTTGTGTATCTTATTACTAAGTCACAAACTAGATTCTTGTTTCTTATCTGTCAAATTCTGATGTCAGTAAATCTTAATAATGAACTAAGTGCTGATAAGCCTCACTTATCAAAAAAAAAGAATAAAAGTCAGGTACTCCTTTGAGATCTAGAGTAAAAATGTGAAAGGGAAGACCCAAGTGCATTGCTGGTATTAAGTAATATGCATTAGAAAAGCAAATAATTTTCTTGGTGACATTTCACACTCTATGATTACTGGAGAAATACTCTGATGACAGCATAAATTCTGATAAGCAGTCGTGACTCACTTACACTAAGAAGCCACTGTAAAAAGGAATTTCAAAAGATGCATAAAATGAGCAAAAACACTTGAGGTGGACTCTTGCATAAATTTGTTCTATAGTAGACATCATGACTGATGACAGATTTTAAGCATTTTTCTTAGTTACGCCTTATATCTAAGATGTACTGAAGTTTATCATACTTTAATATCTATTTGATATTTTGCTGAATGCACACACTTTCACTCCATATAAATGATGAAAATTATTGTGGTGATTAAGTTGTTTTTGACAAATAGTTAAGTGTCATTTGCATAAATTCTGAGGACAAGTTCTGATGGAAGTTCTGATGATTAAACTCTGAAGATAACAAGTCAGTATTTGTATGAAGAATCACAGAAAAATATATTCACTATTTGAGTACAGAAGCCATGTTCTGATAACTGTTAAAATATGATATGATTTAAGTTCTGATATTAAATCCTGATGGAATTTTTTATGCTTACGTGGCATTTTTCTTTACTTGACTTATTTGTGGTAAAATCTGAAACAGTCATATTTAAATCAGAATAAATTTGGGTAAGTTAAAAACAGTCATAATCATTATGGGTTAGTGGTTAACGTGTTGGTTTTGAATAATTGCATGTGCACGATAATTATTGCCTATTTTACGTGCCCATTAACTCCTGTTTTAACTTTTTACTGACTGTTCATGCGTTGCCAGGTGTAAAGTGTATCCCATGCTTCAAAAATATAAATGTTGAGTAGAGAGAGTATATATATGGGAGTGAAAAGATTTTCTAATCTTTTATTTACTTTTCTATTTTTCATCTCTCTTATCCTCTCTTTCTCTAATATTCTCTGAAGCGGTCTTCTTTCAGGACTTTTATCAAACACTTTGCAAACATTCTCTGTCTCACTTAATTTCTTACAGAGATGGCACCAAAAGATGTGATTTTCAATGGAGCTAAGTTTATTCCAAACAACTACTCCGCCATTCTTAGCAAGGCTGAAGCTCCATTGGAACTTCACTTCATTCAGGATTTTCTCACTAATTCTGATATTGGGTACGCTCTAACCCAACCTAATGCAGTCTCTGGAACTCAAGTGCTAGAGTTCAGGAGAAGTGGAGTATATGATGATGGTGATGCTCAAGGGTCCCCAAGTATAATCTTTTCATTAGGGGAGGACGAGCATGTCGTTACTTTGGCTACAGTACGCCAAGCACTGCAGCTGCCTGAGAACTGCGCCTATTCCACTGTTGAGGAGCCAGTTCTTCAAAATATGATGGCCAGTCTGGGGTATGAAAGGACATTGGCCAAGCTGGGTCAATTGAAGAGACCTTACATAAGGAGGGAATGAAGTTTCTTCTTTGACTGCATCACCAAGGCTTTTGCAAACAAATGTTCTAATTTTGATGCCATTCCCATCCTGAGTCAACAAATCGGGTATGCTCTCATTAATCAAACTAATTTTGATTATGCAAGTGTTGTTTTAGGTTTCATTGGGGATAGGATGACAGAAGATAGAAATATTGTCTATTTTGCTAGATTCTGTCAGATTATTTATAGCTTTTGTTGTGATAATAAGCCCCTAGTAGCTCATGAATTACTTCCTAGCCAAAAGAGCTTTTAATGACTTATTATCTACTGATAATAAGAAGGTTGTGTTGAGACCCCTCCAAATACCTTTATCTGTCAAACAAGCCTTTATATTCTATGATCAAGTGAAATACACTGCATTATATCCTGATGTCCAACCATCAGAACCTCAACCATCAGCACCTACCACCTCTACACAAACACCTCAGACTTCTCAACCATCAGCATATACAACCAGACCTTCATCTTCCAAACCTTCTAAGAGAACAAAGTCTGTTCCTCAACCTCCACAAAAGAGAAGGAAGATGATTCTCAGAGATGAGTCTGAGAGTGAAGAAGAAATAATTGAAGCACGAGTTCATGCATCTGAACCTGTGATAGTTGAAGCTGAGAATGTTACTTCTCAGAAAGAAACAGCAGCTCAAAGTTCTGATACTTTGAAAAGGAAATTTGTAAATTCTGATGCTGCTGAAGCAACTCCTTCATTGGAAAGGAGATTGAAGAAAATGAAGGAAAGGAGGTATTTGGATAAGGCTATATCAGAAGATACTGAAGAAGCTGAGGAAGGGGATCAGGAATCTCTGATCTCACAAGAACCAATTATTATTGCAGCCCTTCCAGCTCAAGCCAAAGACACTGCTAATGACACAGTTCTTACCCCTCATGTCTCTCCTATTAAAGCTACAGATGATGCTAAAGAACAAACTGATATTTATGAAATAGATATTCATAATTTGAATATACCTGAAGTTCTTTATCTGGAAGCTCCATCTACATCAAAGACACCAGCTCTGGAGATAAATTCTGCTGATCAGAATTTAGATGATGTAATTCCTGAATCTCCAGTTGCTTCACACACTGTTGAGCTCTCAGAACAGAATGAGTCTTCCTCAAGTTCTGATGACAGTGTTTCTGCTGAGACTCCAGTACCTATTCTGGGCAAGGAAGAATTGGTGAAGAAATTTGTTGAAAAGGAAGCACCTATTCCTTGGGAGGATACTCACAGAGGTGTTGAGTAGACCAAGAAGTGGAATGAATCAGATTTTATTCCATGTTCTAAAATTCTGACAGAGCATATTGCAAAAGCTGATGAGTTGCTCACAAATGCTGATTTCAAGACACAACTCAAGATCACAGCTTTGTCTACAAAACATCTTCAAGGTCTACATACTGCTACTCATGAAAAGGTTGATACACTCAAAGAACAAGCTGATAAGCTCGATCAGGTGCTCAAGCTTGACAAAAACAGGTATATCAGACCTATTTCTGAAAAAGTTGCAGCCATTAAGAAAACTCAAGAGAAGCAACAGGCCCAAATTGCTGAGGTTCTGGTTAATCAAGCTTCTCAAAAAGCTCAATTGGATAAAATCCAATCTTCAGTTGAACTTCTTCTTTCTCTCTTACTTCCTGATGATTCCAAAAAGGGGGAGAAGGTAGTTAAGTCCAAATGCTCACCTACTCAAGAACTGAAGAAAAATGATGATAAAGGTGATGACTAGGGAAACTCTGAAAAGAGCATAGGTCAAAGAAAAGTTCAAGGAAAATCTTCTATTCAGAACAAGTCAAGTTCTGATGCTGTGAATGCTCAAAGAATGAAGGCAAGTGGTGATAAGCAAAGTCTGATGTCAAGTTCTGATATTCTGATGCAGTCAGGATCTGAAGACTCTCAGAAGTTCTTGCAAACTCTGAAGTTAAAGGGGAAGCAGACTACTGTTTATTACAAAGATCCTAAAATCCAGACACTTGATGAGGAGATAGCAATAAGATTATTTCTGAAACATAATCCAGGAATGGATTTAGAAACTCTCAAGGAGGAAGAAGCTAAATTTGCTACTGAGAAGACAAATCCTAAGTCTAAAGTTTCTGATGCAAAGAAACCTCCAAGGCCAAAGGAAAAGGGTATTGTGATCAAGGAAAAGTCAAATTCTGAAACTTCAAAGTTTATAACTAGATCACAGACTGAGAGTAATCCCAAAGACAAAGGGAAAGGAAAAATTGATGAACCAACCAAGTCACTGGACTTGAAAACTTCTCAAGATCTGATGAAACCAGTGTGTAAAATGGTTCAAGTATCTGATGATAATCTTGTTGAAGATGAAACTGTTCAAATTCTGAAAAGAAGAAAGATAAGTGAAGATTTTAAACAACCTCTGACACTGCTCAAGTTGTTGTTCAGAATAAAAGACAGGAAGGTATAGAAGAAACAGCAAATTCTGATCAAGCTATCAAGACATCAACTGCTGACAATGCTCAAGTTGATTTAAATAAATTGACATTTGCTGATAAGAAGAAGCTGTTATGGAAGAAAGCTACTCCAGTTGAACCAAAATCCAATCTCATGATTAATCAACTTGCTACATTTGGGTTGAAAGCCAAGCAACCTAGAGATAGAGCTAGGTTAGGTTCTGACGAAGAGAAGATTTAAACAGGAGTAGAGGTTACTCTAGGAGATCCTTTCATATTGACAGACAAACCATATGAACAAATCAAACAAAGGCACTTTGACAAGGTGTTGTCTGCTCAAGTTGTGATAGATGCTCATGATAAGGAGAATCTGAAAGAGAAATTAATCTTATTTCTCAATGATGGAAGGACTTATAGATTAGCTGATTCTGATGTATTAAAGAAGTCTATCAGAGAACTTCAACAGTTCAACATATTCATTATCTTCTGGAAGTAAAATCTGATGTTACAAGAAGATGGTCAGAATATATTTTGAAGGCTATAAGAGATCTATTCAGAATCTTTGGGACAAAGACTTCTTAGTACAGTCCAATGATTACTGAAGGTGATGGAAGAGAAATTCATATGCTGAAGAATTCTGCTAAGGTGGAAGTTATTCTGAAAGGAAGATGCTTATGTTATAATGAAAACTCTTCACATCCTAAGGTTATCAGACTTGGTGATGGACTTGAAAGAACATCCATTCAAGCTCTCAGAACAACCATTTATCAAATTGGTGACGGTAAAGAAGAAGAACTGATGCAGGTCAAAGTACAGTTAGCTGAAGTTCTGAAGAAAGCTGAAGATAATCTGATAAATGATTTTGTTAAGAATCATTATGGATTCAGATTGATTCAGTGATGTTGGTAAAGCTGGATGTTTTGTAAGTTGTAATTTATAGTCTTATTAAACTCTTATTGCATTTGAACTTAAGTATTTTTGACATCATCAAATCTATTAACTTGTATATTCTTGCATAATTTATAAGTTGGGGGAGATTGTTGGATATATTTGAGATGTCATGTCTAATATGTTTCATGTTTAGTTTTCAGATCTTAACTAACAAGAAATATCAGTTCTTACTGAAATCAGGACTTACTGGAAGTCAGGACTTAAGAATATCATGACTTAGATTATCAGAAGATAATATCAGAAGATGGATATCAGGACTTAGATTATCAAAAGATAATATCAGAAGATGGATATCAGAACTTAAGTACTGGAGGACTAACAATTAAGGAAAGAAGCTGATTTACAGGAAAGAAGATCGAAACTAATACGGAATAAGATATGCATGGAAAGAGTTCGAGGACTAGAAGAATTATATAAGATATCTGGTTGATATATTTTAGAAGACAGAATTATATTCCATATCAACTAGAAGTTATCTTATAACTGTGTGTCTATATAAACACAGACATAGGTTTACGATCATCGAGAAAATCATATAGTGTAACCTAGCAGCTCTCGTGATATTTGTTCATCATTGAGAGAGAACAATTCCATTGTAATAGAGTTTGTTATATCGAATACATCTGTTTTTTGTTACTTGTGCTTTAAATCAATTTGATTGTATTCTACACTGTATTCAACCCCCTTCTACAGTGTTGTGTGACCTAACATAGCTGCAAGTCATTTATCAGTTTGTTGAACCTTTCAAAAAACTCAATAATACCATCTTTAGATTTATCCATGAAACCCTCATATTATGAGATCAAAATTCTTCTCTGATTTGACCTAACTTCCATAATGACCAGGAAAACAATATCTTCTTGTGTTACCTCAGGTACCCTCACCATAAGAATGAAGGGTCCATTTTTTAGAATCTCAGGATCAGTAGCTTAGCCATCCTCATGAACAACATCATCTTCTTCTTCCATAGAGTATAGTTTGTTTATTAAAAGACAGTGATCTTGATACTGCTAAGTTTTTGTGCACTCATACTTTCAAGATCTAATCTGTTTACTTTTAGATTTTGTTCTGATACCACTTGTTAGGTATAAAATGCACGCAAATGGGGGTGAATGTGTGATTCTTGAATTTTCTTGCTTAAAATTAAGTTGTATATTTGGATTACTCTTGAACTTAATAGACTATGTAATATTTGCAGTGGTAACTAATTTACTATAAAAGACACATAAACAATTATCAAAACTTACTGGATTTTTATATTATAAACCACATATGTTGTGCTACAAATTTGTATTCTTAAATGTTTAAGAACTCGGCTACTTCTTTAGAGAATACAAAAAATCGTAGATCTGTTTGGTACTCCTGAACTAAGTACCCGTGACATGTTTTATAGATTAACATGCACAGTTTACAAAAGTTGCATTAAAATAGACTAACACATTTTCTAAAGTCCTTTAGTCTATTTTTTATTTTAAGTGCAGCAAATCTGCATACAATCTTTTAGGTCTGTGACACTCCTTTTTCTAGTTCATCTTGGCCCTTGATCTTGCATTCTTCAAGCTGTATTTGTAGACTTTCCATTTTAATGATAAAATGGTTTGTTGATAGATAATATTGAATCTTCATGGTTGATGCATTCTGTAATTAAAGCTTTATCTAGATTTTTAAAGTGTATAGAAATGTCATTGTCGAGATGTAGAATGACTTGTTGATATCTCCATTTCTCTACATGTGTAAATGACTTGTCGATATCTTCACTTCTCTACATGTATTTTGACTTGTCAATATCTCCGATTCTTTATGGGTATTTTAACTTGTCGATATCTCCACTTCTCTACATGTGTTTTGACTTGCCGATATCTCTATTTCCCTATATGTATTTTGACTTTTCGATATTTCCACTTCTCTACATGCTAAACTGACTTATCTACATCTCCACTTCTCTATAGGCCAAATTGACTTCTCTACACGTAAAGTGATTTCTCTACATATGAAGTGACTTCTCTACAAATAATATGACTTCTCTACAGGCCAAATTGACTTTTCGACCTACTTCTCAATATAACTTGATCTGTGGCTTCTTGACATTTGACTCAGAATATTTTTTAATTTACAGCTTTATTCTTCACCAAGCAGTTTATCTTTATTCTGAGGCATTATTAGGCTTGATCTTCTTCCGGAAATTTATTCTTAACTTGTTGGATATTTACTGAAAAATATTCCAGTTTAGTCTATTCAAACATCTTTACAGACTCAAGAAATATCATTAAAGATTACATAAGATTACCAGTCAATTAAATCTTAGAATTTTCAAAGTGACTTAGTCTTGTTATGTTAAGGCATGTCTTGTACAACAACATATATACACAGAGTTGGTCTTGAAACCAAATCGCTTATGTGTCAATTTATGAACACAAGCTCCGTTAAAGCACAAAAAGCTTTCTTGTTATTGAACAATAAGATCAAAGTTGTTACAGGAGAGAGATAAGAGAGATTACATTCAGAGAGATAATAATGATCAATTTAATATAACGGAGAGATTACAAGAATGATTATATACGTAATATTCCTAACAGAATATTTCTAACAAACTTTTGCAACTTGTATTGCCAGATGGATTGATGAGGTGGAACGGATGTCAGCACATTTTGCTGGCTTGAGTATTTGATCATCTTTATCTGCAGTATCTATAGCAACCCCCCTCAAATTAGGAGGGAAAAATTAATTACAAACCTCCAACTTAGAGCATAAGAACTGCAACTCAAAAGTTGATAAAACTTTAGTAAACATATCAGCTGGTTAAAGCTTGGTAAACAAATAAGCAGTAGAGAATACTCATTGTTGTAACTTTTTCCTAACTATATGACAATCAATATCAAAATTTTTTGTTCATTCATGAAAGACAGAATTAGATGCAATGCGTAAAGCAGATTTACCGTCACAATAGAGTGTAACAGGAGTAAGATTGTAAAGCCAAATGACTTGAACAAGTTTAGGAACCAAGCTAACTCACAACAGGTATCAGCCATACTTCTATACCAATATGCATCTGCATCTAACTAGCTGGGTCCTGTAATGTACACATATTAGCGGAAAAAATAAATTGCTACTTGTTATCAGTAGAGAATTTAGAAACCGACAACAAATAACACTAAAAGTTAGGGACATATAGCACATCATGCAGCATAAAGTTTGAATTAAGTATAATATGACCAATGTGTGTATTTTGGATTGCTGACCATTAGGTAAATATAAAAGAGATTGAAAAGGTACATCATTTTGAAGTAACTCAAATTAGGGGATGTAATATGATTGGTAGCACCTGAATCAATAATACAGGCATAGCTTTGATTGTTAACATGTGAAGCTCTGACAACATTAAAGGTAATGTAAGTACCTGTATTAGGTGAAAAGAAGCAGAATTGGCACTTAACCAAGGTGCATGTGGAGGATGAGGCTATAGAACCAAAATTTTGAGAACTTGCATCAGAAAATACAACATGAACCTCTTCCTTAGAAGTGTTAATAGCAAAAACTAAATTTATCTTCTTTGTTTTTGGCTTTAGTTTGGGATGTTCATACAATCTATGCCAATCAGGATAACCGTAAAGTGCAAATCACTTTCCTTTTATATGACCAGTAATATTACAAAAGTCACAAATATTAGTACAAGACTCTAAATATTTCTTAACTGATTTAGCTTTAGAACCTGTAGAAGAGTTGAACTTGACATTCATAGCAAAATTTTCTATAAAAAGCTTTGAATGAGAGGCAAAATCTCTTTGACTCTCCTCTTGAAGTAACATAGCATACGCACTACCAATATCAGGAAATAGAGTCATAAGAAGGATCTAACCTCGTGTGGCAGTGAATTGATCATTGAGTCCCATCAGAAATTGACTGAGTTTAAGAATTCGTTCATATTGATTTAATTTTTGAACATATCCACAAGAACAAGCAGATGCAGGACAGGTACACTTAGGTATAATGAAGGATTATCAAGCTCATCAATTAATTCACGAAATTCAGTAAATAAAGCAGTAATTGATTTTATGCCTTGTGTAAGTGATGAGAGTTTTTTATGAAGATGAAATAACCTAAGTATATTACTCTGTAAATAATGAAGTGCAAGATCATCCCAGATCTGCTTAGTTGTATGCATATAAACAACACTTTTACGTATATCAACAGCGATAGAGTTTAACATCCAAAAAATTACCAGATTATTGCTTCTCATCCAGATTGATAGTTAAGGAGAATTATCAGTATATTTTGAGAGCGATCCATCGATGGAATCGAGTTTCAACTTTACCGAAAGAACAGTTTTAATTGAATGACTCCAATGATGATAATTTTGATAATGGAGATGTTCAGTAACAAGTGATAGACTAGGATGATCAGCATAACTTAAGAAATAAGGATGATTAATGTAGATAATAGTGGAGGTTGAAGATAACGATGTAATCAATTGGTGCGGAAGTGGTGAAAATAATTGTATTGTATGAACGCATTTCTCGTATGTTATTTACAGATTGATCGAGTTTTCTTACTCTGATACCTTGTCAATTTTTGAACACAAACTCTATTAAAGCACAAGCTTTCTTGTTATTTTGACTTGGGTCAAACTCGGGCAAAACTCGGATTACTCTGAAAAAACTCGGTTTTAGAAGAAAAAATTTGAAAAAAAAAGAATAATGTTCCCAAAAAAACTCGTAAATGGGTACTAGTTTGTAACAAATAAATAAAAATTTTAATTATTTTTAGTGTTAAAATAATTGTAAAAGGCTAGCCAAAATAAGAAAATAATATTTAATTATATTGCATATCATTTATAAAATATTATAAGTTAAATTCATACTAAATAAAAGTTTCCGGTGATTTAAAATTTTGAGTTTTATATCGAGTACTATTTCGAGATACTCGAAGACATAATTAATTATCTTGTACATCATTTATTGATATAATATTTTAAGTTAAATAAATATTAAAATTAAAAATTAATATTTTATTGTCCGAGTTTTTAATCAAGTACTCTTTGGGAGTACTACTCCGAGTACTCGTTACTCCATACTTTTGCTGAATCGAACCGAATACCGATTTTTAGAAAATCAAGGGAGAGTTAGCATGATTACTTGTATAAAAATAGACTCACACTATTTAAATAATGAAAAAGCAGAGTAGTTTGAGTAACCGAAGCAATAGTTGACTAATTGAGGAGTATAGAAGTTTGAACACTAAACAACAGTTGCGGCTATTATTCTCCCCCTAACAAGAAATACAATATACAATTCCATTCCACAGACAAATCTATGTCTATGACCATCACGCATCAGCAGTGATGCACATGATCTCAAGGTCAAAGTCAAGACCTTTATTAATATTTTATAAAATATATATAGAAAGGGAAGATAACGCGTCAACACAGGCGCAGACAAAGGTGCTTTTACAAGTGATGACAAAATCAGCCTCGTATTGCGTGCACGTCTCCACCTAAAGTTGCAGGGATGCTCCTCTCTTTCTCCCCCAGTCTTACTTCCCTATAGAGTTAGAGCCCCTCTTTGTATATATTTTTAGCAGCACCACCACTACTTTTCTACTTGCTCCCGTTTTGTCCTGCCCAATAATTTCTAGTGTAATCATTCCAGTATTTGAAAAACTAATACCGCCAACATTAATACAAATACTCCCGTGTATTCTATCCGTCCCAAATTATGTCACCTTATTTTACTAAAATGTATTTTTTTAAAAATTAAAACTTGACTCTAATATGAACAAGATAGTGAGTGTTAAATTTAAGTGTACTAGTTACGATAATCTTAAATGAATATTAGAAATGCTTATGATAATCTTAAAGTAACTTGATACCGTACAAATTAGTTGAGATTTCATTTGAAAATACAATTAAAGATATATTGCGATAAGGTGTTCCGAATATTTTGTTATAAAAAAATATTGATGAGATCGAAAAAATTTATTTTAAAAATAAAATTATTTATTATTGAAATTGAAAATAAATGTGTTCTACCATGTTAGAATTGAAAAAATTATTTAACCGACAAGATAATATATTCGCAAAAGTTTTAACGTACTTGAAAATTTGACAAAAAATACAATGTGTTTGTAACTAGTTTTGTGCTCATGGGTAAATCATAAAAAAAAGCGTTTAAAAATAAATGGTGAGAAACAGAAGTCTGTGTACATTGTGCTTTAGAGTTATTCTTGAAAAATTAAATGGTGAGAAAGTAGTAGATAATTTTCGTGGTAAAGTGATGATGATGGACACATATTTTGCTCCGGCTATAGTGTAAATATAGCTCATGTTATTGTAACTTGTGGGTAGGTCCTCTAATTCATGAGTCTCTGATTGACGCATACTAGTAATATGTTTGTGCAAATAAGTGTTAAATAAAATTGGAGGATGCAAAACGCAGTAAACTCACAACAAGACATGAAATTTCTTTTTTGGGGAGGCCCATTAGTGGAGGCTACAACACTTTGTCAACGAAAGATAAGTATGCGATACAAGACCCAAGTAATTTTCTATACAAGCAACTCGTTGCATACTTACTATGTAGTCACCATCTACACATAATTTGAATAGTTTTACATTTCTCCTTTTCAATTTGTACTCGACCCCCCCACAGAGATACATTTCTTATAACATCTAGAATCCGAACTTTGTTTCCGTTTGTTGTCCCACCTTCAAACACAGTTTTCAATCACCGTTTTCAATACACTAATATGGCGCCCTCTGATTATACCAAATGTCCACTTTTCGTGTTCTGTTGAATGTTGGCAATCCCGCTCCAAAGTTTAAATCATAACTTGACTCATCATAAAATAAACTGACATAAGGTATTGTCGTCTCACTTCTTTTTGCAAAGTGGCCTCTGGCTTCTTGGTATCACATTCTTAGTTTAGGGGGGTTCAAGGCCTCCAACGTCGAAAAATGTGGGGGTATAGGTCCCGTAAAATAGAAGGCCAATGCAGCTACACACTGTAGACGTTCAAGACTTGGAAACATGTGGGGTGTATATATCACCTTAAGTTGGAGGTGAGTACAACTGCACAAAGGGGACGTGCTTCAGACTGGGTCAGAGCTGTACGATTTGTTCTGGGTATGCGTTAGCCTGGTCAAGTTACTTCTCGTTTAAGTTTGCACCACTAATTATAAGCTCTAGCATATACATTGTAAATTAACATGCATTTTGTAACCATAACTAGCTACGAGTAGAAAGATTGGTTCCGAATGAATCAATCAGATGTATCAGAAACAGTTGTGGCATTCAGATGTATCAAGTAACCATAACATGCATTGTTTAAAAATTTAAAATGTGACATTCAGTTGTGTACAGTTCGGACAAATTCTACTTCAAGGATACCTGGCCATTGCTCCAGTACTGGCTACTAACCTTTGGAGCCAAAGTCCAATCAAAGAACCTTGAGAATTCTATAAAAGAAAAAATAATAATAAAATTCAGAAGCTTCAGCAGACAGCAAAGGACAACGATTACCTAGCAGCAACAACAGAAAGCTACAATGGTTTTAAAGATTACAATCATAGATGTTACATACTATCCATCAAAAAAGGTGCTGGTGACATGAGGTTCCTTTGCATACAGAAAGTTCCAATAACTAAATGTTGGAACCCTGATGGCTAAACTACAAAGAACAGTAGGGAACTGACACAAGAATTATATAATGGATTTGTATTGGTCTCTGACATGAAAGGATTAAGAAAGGAAAAATGCATCTGACATGAAAGGATTAAGAAAGGAAAAAAGCATTTTCTCAAAATCAAGATATCCAGATTGGATCTAAACAGTCTCAGGCAGTTACAGTAGCTTGCTTAGCTCTGCGTTGATGAACATCCCAATTGTACACACGCGCAATTGTGACCTGATGCATAGCATTTCCATCAAAGTTATTTCCAATTCCATATAGTAAATTGCGGAAAAATAAGGACTGATTGAGAGTCCATATATAGCCTCAGCAAAAGGAGCGAGCTTAAACAAGAAAAATCTTTAAGAGATGTCAAATGCAGATATCAATTTTGCATTGAGATTCTAAAGCGAGAATAAAAAATCTATACCTGAGTGATTGTGACTTGATCCCGTAAAAATTGTAGGTCAGCAATCAAAACTTCTAGACTGGCTTTAGCATTTTCCAGGTTGTTTTGCAGAAGTGTATTCGCCTGAGTTACAAAGGATTCAAAAACTTGTTATTTTTACTAACAGCAAAAGCTAAAATGATACATCTAATGTGATAGATTATACACCTCTTCACAAGAATACTCCAGCATCACATTTGCTCCTAGCCATAGGCAGACAGAATCAGCATCCTCAATTCGAGCCCGTGAATAAATTCCTTCAGAAACTTCAAAATCAGCAAGCAACGACTGCAATTAACAAGTAGAACATGAAAAGAGCTCACTGTAGTAAAGCACAATAGAAATTACAAATAATTATAAAATTATCAGAACCTTATACCAAGCAAAATATACTTCGGATCAAAATTTAATTGATGGTTGCTACATAGCCTACATATTGTAAAAGTTACCTTCTGATCACCTTGCATTATGCAACTATGCAACAGCTTTGTCTCTTATTATTTGTATAGTCGGAGTGATAAAGTGGTTTATCAACATCCCTAATTGTATATCAATTGCAATTAACATCCTCACAACTTACCAGTATCATGGAATCATTATTTTTTTCATGTACAAATATTGTAGCATAAAAAAACCTTTGTTATTTCATCCCGCAATAGCAGGATTGGAAAATGATGATCTAGGAAGTACCGACACTCCAAAAAGGCTGCCGTATGCTTGTCGGACACGGCGACTCGGCGGCGACTCGGCACCGACACGGTTTAGTACGTGTCCGATGGACACGCCATGTGGGGTGTCGACAGAAAAAGGCGACCGACACGCGACCGACATGCAAACGACACGGCCCACCGACTCAGGCCACATATAGAAAAGCCCAAAATCATCTTTAAAAAGCCCAACCCATCTTATATTAACCTTAATTTTATGTCTCTTTGTCTTTTATAACATCCCTCTTCAACTTTCATCCGATAAAATACAGAACCCTATATATATATATATATATTGCTAATTGATATATATTAAAGAAAGAAAAAAATACAATTATCTAGGGGCATACCCCGCGATAAAGCAAGCTCCAGGGCTGGAGAAACAGAAAAAACACCAAAACATAGCTATGAAGCTAAACCAAAAAGACTAAGAAACTTTTATAAGATTACAAGTTCAGAAAAGTCTAGAGATAAAGGTTGGGTCCCCCATGATCTGGTTCTTCAGGGCTTTAGTAGAGAAAAGCTTTTCTCTTACCATCCTTTTTACTTGATAAATGATATAGTCAACACAGTGAGAGTTCCTTCTATTCCAGACCCTATATATATACAATCAAATATATACATACATCTCATATATGTAACACATATATCTCTATAGATCTCTCTTGTTTTTTGAAGGACACATACTATGAGTGGGTCACGAGATGATCATTTAAAAGAAAATGTACAATAGATCTTATAGTAGTTTATCACTAATTATGAAGGAAACTCTATTTTTTTATGAATGAAGTTGTTCAATATTTGACATATACAAATCTTATATTTTCTATATTTTTATTACTTTTTTTGTCGTGCCCGTATCCAGGACACTTCGATAATTGACGAATCCCCGTGTCCCGTATCACTGTCGGTGCTTCCTAGATGATGATATAAACTCAACTACCAAAAGTTTCCAAACATCCTTCAAAGGATCTTATACAAATGCGTAATATTATGAATACATATAATAAAGTGTTTCTATACAAATGCGTAATATTATGAATACATGTACACAACTTTCTAATAATGGAGCAAATACATAATTACCTTTATAATCTTCTAAAAGAAACATATCTTTCGCATGTAAAGAGCAGATTAAAAAAAATTGAGCCAAGGCCGGCTCCGAGCACATGCGAGGAGTGCGATTGTCAAGGACCAAACATTTTAGGAGCCCATTTCATTTAGTTATTTGTTTTTTAATTGATGAAAGTAAATATGTATATTCGCAAAATAAATAGCACAAAAAATTCAAAATTTAGAACTGGAACAACGAATATATTGTACAATATATAGTATTACTCGATGAACAACCAATACTTCAGTTATTTTTCTTTTTCTAAATTTCTAAATTTTTACCTTTATTCTTTTTATTATAAATATATATAGTTCAATATCAGTTGCTAAAACACTTACACTTTTTGACTCCAAATCTGTATCATTTTTTTGGGATTCGAAAATGGTTCAAACCTATCATGTACAGACTATTTACAATATATAATGAGTCCCTACAATTTTCATTTTATTTTATAGCATGACATCACTTGTATTAATAGAAAATATGTAAAATATTTATATAAAAAAATAAAGATTATTTTGGGCCTAAAATAAAATCTCAGTAAAAGGGCATTAAAATTTCAGGGGCTGCCCTGTGATGCGGAGCATTATATAGTTAAATTAGTTAATTACTTTTTAGTATTATTTAGATGTAAGTATGTTTTTATATAGTAATTATATTATCTAGTTAGGAATATTCTAGAAAATAAATATATATATATATAGTAGTTGATAATTAATAGGTATGAGTTATTTTTATAAGGATTTGTTTCCATTTATCGTTGATTTTACTTAGTCTCCAAGTTACTTGTTCACCAAGTCTTTATTAATAGAGTTGATTAATATGAATTAAATCTGCGGATTTGTTGTGTTTCTTGCCGATTCTCCGAGGAGATGGGCCTTTTTTCCCTTGTTTTACCCCTTCCCAACCATTACCCTGCACCAAAGTGGTATCAAGAGCCACCGTTTCTTCACCTAAACCTTTTATCAAACACCTTCCCTACAACAAAAAACCTCCCAGCAGCCAACAAACAGCCACCAGCAGCCACTGCAGTCTCTGTCCAGAAGTTTGAGGGCTTCCAAAACCCTTTATATATTCTGAAACAGCCCCATCCTGCCTGATTTTTTTGAAGAAAGAATGATGAAAACCCCCGAAACAATCGATTGTGAGATATCCTTTGCTGAGACAAATCGTTTAGCCTTATCTATTTCACTCTCATTAGTGGATCCATACAGCTCTGAGCTCTGATTATGCAAGATCATACGAGAAGTGGCAATATTATGATGATTTAATCGCAAGTCTAAAATCTGAGCGTGGAAGAGCATTACTGCAACATATGTTGAAGTTATCAAAGGACGTGAGTGCTAGATTGGAAAATATGCAACAAACTTGTGATTCCATTAGGGCATTAACAAAAAGCACGAAAAAGCCAGTGAAAAATCGTAAAAAATCTTGAATCCGAGCCACAAATGGAGCATGATGTGCCACAAAGGGAGGAGGACGACGAGTATGTTAAAACTGAGCAACAAAAGGAGCATGTCGAATTTATTTGTGGAAAAGAAATTCAAGCTAAAGCGAATCTTGTTGAGCATATCGATTTCATTATTCCAAAATGGTTTTATAAAGTCAAGCGTGAAGATATATCTCAATGGGTTCCAAAAATTCAAGTCCAAATCATATGGAGTCCCATTCAAGGATTATGGATTCTTCTTTATTATAAAACTTGCGGCCGAGTTTTTTTAAAGGAGAGGAAAATGATGCGGAGCATAATATAGTTAAATTAGTTGTTAATTACTTTATAGTATTATTTAGATGTAAGTATGTTTTTATTTAGTAATTATATTATCTAGTTAGGAATATTCTAGAAAATAAATATATATATATATATCAATGTTATTAAAGGCGAGATGCACACCGAGGCGCTAGGGTCCCTTGGAGCCTAGGCGATGAGGCGCGAGGCGAGGTGCGCGCCTCATCGAAGTGAAACGAATTTACTTAGAAAATGAATTATTTATTATAGAATTCTGCAAAAACACCACAAATAGGAATATGAAACTTAAAGGAACTTTGATGTTGGATAAATTTTCTTACTATCACTTTTTTCGGCAGTCATTGCTCCTTTACGGTGTAAATCATACGTATATATCATTATATAACTGGAAACACAAAAGAACAAGCATATACATGGTATATTAGTATTTATAACACTATAACCGTAAGAATATATATATATATGTATATGTTTAATTGTATACACACACACAATATATATACATACATGATACACACAGCTTTACCGAGAAGAAACGAAGTAGAATATACATGTATATGTAAGGAAATGTCTTCACGTTTGTTATTATTGGTAACATAGATTTCTAAACACTTATGGGCTTAATAAAAGTTGGGTTTTAGGGCTGTTTTTTAATATTTTGACTGTTTGTGCGCCTCGTTGGGCCTCTCGCCTCGTTGCGCCTCTTGCCTCAGGGGTCTAGGCGCGCGCATCATTGAAGGCGCGCGCATCATTGAAGGCGCGCGCATCATTGAAGGCGCGCGCATCATTGAAGGCGCTGCGCCTCGGTAAGAATTACGCGTTAATGGTGCGCCTGCGCCTCGTGCACCTCGGCGCGCCTTTAACAACACTGATATATATATAGTAGTTGATAATTAATAGGTATGAGTTATTATTATAAGGATTTGTTTCCTTTTATCATTGATGTTACTTAATCTCCAAGTTACTTGTTCACCAAGTCTTAGGGGTACTATATAAACACATGTAATCTCTTTTTATTAATAGAGTTGATTAATATGAATTAAATCTGCGGATTTGTTGTGTTTCTTGCTGATTCTCTGAGAAGATAGGCCTTTATTCCCTTGTTTTACCCCTTACCAACCATTGTCCTGCACCACCCTGGCTTGAGCTGGGAACCTTAAAAAATTGACAGAATAATGAGCTTGGAAAAACCCTAATAACTGGTCACGGGTATTTTAGTGCCCCAATACTGCAACCCGATAGTCTCCTCTAATGCCTATTTTAAGTCATGATAATCCGGTAAAAGTATGCTATTCAGTTGCCACAATAGCTACAGGGGCTAGAATTTGCATTCTGTAGCAATTAGCATAAACATCTGTACCAAGAAAAGCATCCTAGGGGTTTCTTCCACTCGTCACTTACTACACAAAGGCATAGACCTCAATAAGCTTCCAATGGGTCAAATCATTGATCTGATTGGATCAGATTAAAACCTTAGATCCAGTAGGGACAGAATATATTCCAATCCATACACAATAAACCAGAAAAACGCTTTTAGATTTAAGCCGCCTCTGTCCTTCTCCCAGTCAATTCCTTCACCTACATTCAAGCTTTTAGGTAAACATCATTAATCCCCTTTAGTCTCTCATCTATCTTCTCTTGTACCATAATTATTATCTCATCTTCATCTTTTCTCGTTTAATAATAGGAGAAGTTGCTCTATCATGCATCTATGATTTTTAATAAAACTAAATCTTCTGGGTAAAAACCTATTGAAACAGAAAATAGTATCTTGTTAGGGGAAGTTAATCTAAGATTTAGTGTTTTAAGGAAAAAAGGAATACAGTTTTTGTTTTCCTAAAGGGCATCTTCTCGAAAACGGATCTTCGATCTGTTAGTTTATATAATAATCTGATCAGAATCAGAAATACCATTAAAACTCCAACAGACTCAGTCAGATGGAAGATTAATGGATTTAATTCTGGAAATTCAGATCTGACCCAATCCATTGACACCCCTAATAACACATCTAGGAGGATGCCTGAAATTAACATGTGAGCACGAGACAGTAAAAAGTGTCACTACCAAAGATTTGTAAATAACTAATAGCAATATATGTCTAGACTTCGGAACTGTCAATAATCTAGCATCTCCATATTAGTTTGTTGACCAGAGGGAAGCCAACAAAATTCACACAGGCTAAGACAAAGGGGATGGTATCACTGAGAGTAGTGGATCCACTTAAAGTGGAGGGGTGAAAAACTGCCTTCAGGAATGAAAAGAAGAAAGATATATGTTCACTAAAAGGTAACATATAGGCTTTTTTTAGTTGAGCATGTAATGAAAACTGTATATTTTAGGCCATGCTTACAAAAATATAATGAGCTGTTCTTGACATTCTGGAATTTGATAAAAATTGCTGCTCACTTGGACTTAAGCTCGATTAGCTACGATTGACTCAACTCAAACTCGTTTACGACTCAAGTTTGAACAAGGGTGCTCGTCGGATTAACATTTTTTCCTTAAACTAAAATTTAAAGAATCTTGGCTCGACTAGCTCGACTAAAACTCGAACTCAAGTGTATTCTACACGTTAATAAGAATTTGAGCTACAGTTCAAACAAGAAATTTCAATTTTTTAGCTTATAATCTTTGACTTAACTCGTTCCTAAATAGAACGAACTCAAACTCCACTTGTGCAGCTCTTTTACTCTTTAAATACTGAAATCCTTCTACAAAATTTTCTTGTGAACTTTTTGCAATAACTCAGGTTGCTTGAAAGACTTAAAAAAATATCAATTAGAATCCAATTTTCAAATTTGAGTAATAACATTAGACAACTCACTGTTATAAGTGTTCCCTTGAGAAAGATTACCCAAGATCACTAATTGGTGAGTGAACTATTCTAATATACTTTTACATGTTTTGATAATATCTCAAATTAGGTAAAAAAATCACTTCAACATTTACACAATAGCATTAACTATTGAAAACCCAGAAACTATACACCTTGTGTGTTCGACTGCTGAAAGACAGAACACGATATTAATTCACTTCACAGGCATATAAAAATTCCAATTAAGGAAGATAATATGAGATTAAAAACATTGATCAAAGTGATATTATACACAGGAGTTCATATTGTTTGAAGTACTAACCTCACCGGTGCCCTTCTTTGCTTGTAAAGTAGAAACCACATCTAAACACTTCTCAATGTCAGGGATCTTTGCCTGGCCACGAGTCGAACACAAAATTAAATTAAAAAAGAATTCATATAAGCACTGCCAGAAGACAACGTTTCTTACTGAAATTACACATTATAGATGAGCAAATTAAAGTTATTCAGATATCCACTAGAACTCGAGGTTAGGGAACAACATTGCACAAGATATAGCACCGTGTATATAGTGAGGCTAAGATGAAAATATAAGGAAAATTATTAGGTCTCTTGCCTAGAGAGTAACCATACTGAACAGCTTCCTTGCTTTCTAAATATAATCTAAAATTTAATTCGGCGGAATTTTGTTATTATAGCGCATGAGAAAAATTAACTCCTAGTCCAAAAACAAAAATCCTCTACCAGCCAAAACTCAAAACAACTAATTCGGCAATTAATAACTACTTCCCCCACCAATCCATCCACCTCTTTGACACATAATAATTAACTGATTGGACCATCTTTATAATGCTATCAAACCGACACAAGTATTTGACGACTGGTTGTAAAAAGAAAGTAATGAAACTATACTTATAAAGTATCTTTATAGTTTCTTTTTTTTTCTCATAAAAAAAACTATACGTGTGCAAGATTATTCACCAGTTACTTATAACAACATATTAGCTTCAAATTGACGAGACATATCGCGCAAACTCGGTAGAATACAAAATGGACCAAAATGTAAAAGCATAAATAACAACCTGGAGATCCCTTTGTTGAGCAAGAAGTTTCATTTCAACCAATTTGTATTGTTGCAGTCTGCAATATAGATTAAACCAAATAAGCATTAAATAATCGCACCCCCTAAATGACCCCCTAAATGACGCTACACAACACAGACTAAATAAAAATAAAAATCATGTTTTAAAAGTATCACATCAGCAAAAACTACAACAAATGAAATAAAAAAAAACACAGACTAGCTCACGCGGTCTTGAACACAAAGAAAAAACACTGAAATTAACAACTTCTCACATAAAAATACTTGAAAATCACATAAAGCTCAAATCTTTCATCATATATCTATGAACATTAAAACAAGAGGGGTTGTTTAGTTTAGCTTATTTTAAAAAAAAACTACTTACACCTAAAAAGGACTTATTTCAAGAAATAAGCACTTAATTAAACCAATAAAATCACAAAATGATTATAAATCAAAACCCCTGTTGATGTTGATCTGGGATCTTCAGTGAATATGCATATATATATAGAGAGAGAGAGGGAGAGAGAGAGGGAGAGAGAGGGAGAGAGGGAGAGAGGGAGAGAGAGAGAGAGAGAGAGAGAGATTAAAGGGGGCACCTTTCTTGGAGAAAAGAGAGAGTAGAGTTGACATCAAGACCCAACTGATTGAGATAAGTTTGTACATCTTCTACGAATGACGCCGCCGGAATTCCTCTTCTCTCCGTCGCCGTCTCCGTCGCCGACGATGATGATGAAGCCATGGACTTTTTGGGTTCGGATCAAGTCTGAGTAAGGGGAACTGAGGAAATTGTTTCTTTCCGTCACCAATTGGGCTTATTTGGGTCAGAATATCTATAATGAGGCCAACTTATAATCTTATAATCTTATAATCTTTCTGTCACCAATTGTTTCTTTCTGTCACCAATGGGCATACCTTTTTGCAAAAAACATGCTTATAGGCATGTATTCGGAGAATCTCGTGCAGGTACCCTGTTGTTATGTTATGTTAGGCCATAAATGAACCGAATTCGAACAAATTCGGACAACCATGTTACGAACACGAGCAAAAAATTAACGAATTATCAAATAATGTTCGCTAACTTATCGAACAAAATTATTTGTCTGAACTCGGGTTCGGTTATTCTCGAACTGAACACGAGTTGTTAGCGGACGTACCGAACTCGAACTCGAACCAAACGGACAACTTGTTAAAAATATTGATAAAAATACTTGTTGGGCCTTTGTTATATAAGCCCAATGCAAACATATTGAATATATTGGTCTGAATTTATTATGTTGATGGCCCAATCGAATATTATGATTAAATATACAAAATAAAACATAAAACACAGATGATTGAAGCAAAATGGTTCTCCAATTTCAAAATCATAATTTTTAAACATACAATTAGATTTTGAGACTTACATTGATACAATTAGATTTTGAGACTTACATTCATAATCGGACAAAATAGTTGGTACAAACTCAAGTTCGGTAGACTCGCGAACGGAGCTTATCGAGTTCGAACTCGAGCGAGCTTAACAAACAACTCGATTCGTTTATAGTCATATTTTATACTACTATATTACTAGTAATATCACATTTAAGTAAAATTATCCGAGTCTTGCTCTAGTGGCAAGTTTTGTCTCTTCATCGTGACAGATTTTTATTTTATTTTTTAAGTTGTAAAATTGTAGTACACCACAGTAATGGCAAGTTCTGAGCCATCACTGGAAGAGAGGTACACTAATCTGATTATTGAGGATGAGGAGGAAGATGGAATAATAACTGAAAACACGGGGATTATGGAAACAAAGCCAGAGTTCGTCTTAGTAGGTAAATCCTTGACAGAAAAGATTATAAATTTTAATGCTACGAGAAATGCTATTGCACATTTGTAGTGTCCGAAACAGGGTATGGAGATTCATGATTTGGGAGGGTTCAGATATTCATTCATGTTTTACCATAAAATATATTTACAAAAGGTTATAAATGGGGGTCGTGGTCCCTTGAACATGCTATGCTAATTTTTCATAACATGAAATCAAATGAAGATCCACACTTGGTTACATTGAAGGAGGTTGAGATTTGGGTGCAAGTGTATGATATCCCAAGCGGACTCTTATTGTAGAACATCCTTAAAAGTGTTGGGGGATCTATTGGGAGGTATGTTAAGTCGGATCCAGCGAATTTTGACGGCACCTAGAAATCATATGTGTTTGAATATTGAAAAGCCGCTAAAATCAAGGGTGAAATTTCAAAAGGAATGGGGTGACCGGAGTTGGAGAAATTTTAAATACGAGAGACTCAATACTTTTTGCTTTGTATGCGGACGATTGGGCCATTTTGAACGTGACTGTAACATTGTGTACGCAAATCCTGATAAGTTGTGAAGCGAGCTTATGGACCTTGGCTGCGAGCGCTTTCCAAAAATGCTGGTATGAACGTTAGTTCAAGGTGGCTACGTAATGGTAATGATGAAGCTAAGGTATGGACAAATCGAAGTACTCAGTCGGATCCAATGAACACTACACAGGGTGAGAGTGGTGGAAAATAGGAAGCAAAATTCATGAAGGTTGATGGGGCTGTACGTGAGATTGGTACCGATAATGATGCACTCAGTATCAGAAGGCAAGATTATAGGGATATGATTATGGTAAGTCAATATCAGAATCAGTTGGAGGAAAATTGGGGTGATAAACGGGAGTGAATGAACTGATTACGGTAAACTCAAAGAGAAAACGTGTGGATGGAATCTTATATATTGAAGAAAATGGAAAAATAATATGGTGAATTTAGGAGATAAACAAGAAAGTGGGTCTAAAAATGATTAGTGGCGGGTTCTGGATTACAGGCCCGCCAAACATTACAAGTCTTTAGCCTGGAACTGTCGTGGACTGGCCAACCTACATGTAGTTTAATTTCAAAATGATATCAACAAAATAATATAGGCCCAATATTATTTTTTTATATGAGACGTTAGTTAAAATAATAAAATTAAAAATATATGTAAGGAGTTAGGCTTTATTGAATGTCATTCTATTGATGCTCAAGGACATGGAGGGTTTGGCTCTGTTTTGGAAGAATGAAGGAGGTGTAGTGATTAATGGTAGCACTCTCAACTATATTGATTTCGAGGTTGTCCATGAACAAGTGGGAAGTTGGCGATACACAGGCTTCTATGGCTACCCTGAAAGCAGAAGAAAAATAGAGTCCTAGAATTTATTAAGAGCATTATAGGGGAGTTTAACGACCTTACAAACAAGAGAGAAAAGAGGAGGACGAAGCCATCCCAAGTACCTAATGAAAGGCTTATAGAAATTAGTAGTCGATTTTGATCTTATTTCTTTAGGGATTATTTGGGAGAAATCTAGAGGGAGTGTAAGGTGGGTGCACGAGAGACTAGACAGGGGGTTGGTAAACAAAAACTATAGGGATTTATTTCCAATACTAGAGGTTAAAGTACTGGAAGTGTTGACATTTGATTATCTGCCATTATTTCTCATGTTAAATAGGCAGGTTTATACGCCTAAGGAGAGGAGGTTTAGGTTTGAAAATGTTTTGATAACAGAATAGGAATATCGTAACACAGTACATGAGTGTTGGAATGTTGCGGGTGTGTTGAATATTACCGAAATAATGGTTAGGTTTTATGCAAAATTAGAAGAATAGGGAGGTGGGATGTTAAAAGAGATACAAACCCAGCTAGAAAGGTGTCGAAAGGAGCTTAGAAAATTTTGGTCGAGAAGAAATGGTTTGGGAGTTCAGAGTTATAATAAAGTGTGTTGGGAGTATATGTGCTTGTTAGAAAAGCATGAAATATTTTAGAAACAGATAGCAAAGCAATTATGGCTCCAAGAAGGGGATAAGTACATACATTTTTCCATCAATTTACATTTACAAGGAAGGTGCATAATAATATAAAGAGAATAAAGGATGACTATGGGGAATGGCGAGAAACTGAACTTGAGGTGCAAGGTGTCATAACGAGTTATTTCTCACAGCTTTTTCAAATGAAGGGAGTCGATGAAAGATACCTAGAAAAGAAAAAAAGTCTGTGTGGATATAGAGGAGCAAAACAATGAGCTGGCGAGGCCCATTACAAATGAAGAAGTCAAAAGGACAGTGTTTGCTATGTTTCCAGAAAAGTCTCATGGTGTTAATGGCTTGAACCCGGCCTTTTTCCAGACATACTGAAATATTGTAGGAGGGTGATGTTACTCGTTTTTATTTAAAACTGGTGAGCTACCTGTGGAACTGAACCGTACTCTTGTGTGTTTAATACCTAAGGTTAAATAACCAAATAAATGGCAGATCTCAGGCCGATATCTCTTTGCAATGTATTAATGCAGCTTTTGTCAAAAGTAATAACGAACAGACTAAAGCCGTGCCTGAAAGATATTGTTTCTGAAAACCAGAGGGATTTCTTTGAAGGAAGGTTGTTAACCAATAATGCTTTGATAGCTTTTGAAATAAATCACTATATTCATATATGAGCACAAGTTAAGACTGGAGTTGCAGGACTAAAAATAGATATTTCGAAGGCTTATGATCGATAAGAATGGGGCTTTGTTGAGAAGATACTGCATAAATTTGGATTTCATTCTATTTGGATTGCTCGGATTATGAGCGGTTAACCGCAGTCCGTTAAAGATTTGTGTGGATGTGAAAGTTTTTTGTGATTTAAAGCCACATAGAGGGGCCGACAAGGAGACCTCTCTCCGTATTTGTATATTTTTGTGTACATAGGGGCTTAGTTCTATCACGAAAAGATTCGTTTGGAGTAGCTTTTCCTCCTAGCGTTTTCCTTTGGCTTCTCTTCAACTTTGAGTGCAACTGGTCTAGATTTTGATCCTTTTCTCTTGCTCCTTTGCTCCATCTCTAGTTCAAGAGTTTTCAGAACTCCATAGATCTCATCTAGAGGTGTGATGTCGAGTTGATAGTTATCCCTGATTGATGTGACTTTAACGTCCCACTTTTCAGGAAGAGTAAGTAGGAACTTCAATTTTGAGTCTTTCAAATCATATTCTTTGTTGACAAGGGATAAGTCATTCAGCAACTCTTGAAATCTGTTGTAATAACCCCAATTTTTGGAAATTTTTGAAACCCTGATGAATAGTAACTTTTGCTGACTATGCTGATT
Organism: Apium graveolens; assembly: GCF_009905375.1. Taxonomy (NCBI): domain Eukaryota; kingdom Viridiplantae; phylum Streptophyta; class Magnoliopsida; order Apiales; family Apiaceae; genus Apium; species Apium graveolens. Next base: position 242,032,676 of record NC_133654.1, read on the forward strand.
AAGAAAAATTATCAGACCACAATATATAGGAGTACTGTTATGGAAATTCTAAGATCGTATTAGTATTCCATAGAGTAAATGAGTGTCTGTAAAGGTCGTTAGAATTCGAATTCGAACACTTTAATTTTTCCCGAAAATCCACCATATACCGACAGAATTGAGTATAAGGTAATGTTAGGTCCCGAATTATCGTAGAAGGGGGGGTTGTATACGATAATCACTAAATTAAAAATTATTTCGAATCTTTAGCGGATATAGATTTAGTGCTCGGTTAGTGGTTTCGTGTTCTTGAGAGGAATAGTGTTTGGAACGATAAAAACAAGGAAGACAAGATATTCGGGGAAATATATATTCGTATATAAATTCTCGAGGGGTGTTGCTACATTTCGGTAAATAAATTAACCGAATACAATCTAAGAACAATAAAGTTCCTAGCTTCAACAAAGATTTACAAATCAAATCCTATACAATGATCTAGCTTTCGTTTAATTACCGGGTAATGATTATAATGCCCCTATGAATATACAAGAATTAAATCAGGCATTATAACGTTATTCCGGTGAGAAGTTAAACGGATATACAAAACGCTTGAGCTTCTCTGTAAATCATTGCTGCCATTTTCACTTCTATTTTGGGAGAGAAGATGAATAGTAAAATACTCCACAATGAATGGCTACTTATCTTTTGCTGCAAAGTGTAGACTTTATCCAATAAAATGTGTGGCTGAGGTTGAGGAGAGCTTTGTAGTGACAGCTTAATTTCTCTGTGGCGACCAAGTAGCTCTATGGCGACAGGGAAATCACTTGCTTGTTTATTTTGTATGGCGACTGAGAGTGCTATTACTACTTAACAAAAAAATAGCAGCTCTGTGCATTTGTATGGCGACAAGGGGGAGGGGGAATCTCTCTATGGCGACAGGTTATTAACCAGTACATGTATATGTACTTGGTTAATTAAAAACCAACCTGTACATTTTTTGTTTCCTTTGATTATTTATTTCCTTTTTGCCTTTTTTTTGTTTTTGTTTTTGTTTTATTTTTCTTTTCTTTTCTTTGTTTTTCTTTTTCTCCTTTTTTTCTTTTTTTTTTCTTTTTCTTTTTAAGTTTAAATTGTAACTAAATTAATTTATAAAATAAACTTAAATATAACTTATATAAATAAACTAATTTAGATTTATAAAATAAACTTATTTAAACTTTATAAGATTATTCATTTTAAGTTTATTAAATAAATTATATTAAAGTCCACCAAATAAATTTATTTAATTTAACAATTAAACTTTGAGTTTCGCCAGTCCCCTGAGCTGTTTAGCTGAATATCCCGCACACCTCTTCTCGTACTTTAACACATAATTGTTCAATCTAAGTACGTTCCTCAACTTAACAATTCTTCTAAAAATAATACCCAGATTCTTTTCACGAGCTATTGACGCCTAGTGCAACTGGTCTGGTTCACAGACGACTAACCCCGATTCAGGTCTTCGTATTATGGCCTTGATTAAATTGTTAAGCTTGCCTCAACTTTATTGCTTCATACACTGACTGTCAATAAACAACTGTACTTTCACTGAAATTCTTTCTGGTACTCTAGGAAACGTCTTCATTAACCTCTGTTTATACCTTGTCTTCAATTTTTCAGATTCTTATGCTTCGAACACTGTCTATCTTCAATCAATGCCAATACACTGAAATCTTCCGGTCGCACTTGTATACTGAATCTTCAACATTTTTGAAACCCTGAAAGTCTTTAACCTTTGTTCTTCACTGAGGCATGATCATATTAATGAACTTCTTTCAGTGACCTGTAAACAGACTTCAGGCCTTCTTATAATCTTCTGATTCTTTGTATTTGTCTTGTCTTCATTCTTCCTGATTTCTTGTGTAGACGTAGTATTATTAACCTGTCATGTTCTAGTGTAGTTATCAAGTTGAGTTATCACGTAACTGTTCATACAACTACGCAGTCTCACCAATAATCTCCCCCTATTTGATTGTTAAACCTAACAAACAAATTAAATAGAGAGGATAACTCAACTAACAACTAGAAAAAGTAATGTACCCGGACTTGTAAATAATGCTACAAGTTTTCTGGATCAAATACTGCATTTCCAGATTTCTTGAGTAATTGAAATGAAAGATGCTTGTTCCTCTAGCACTGAACTGATCTTCAAGTAGTTTCATCTTCATTTCCTTGGTTCTTCAAATCTCTGCCAGATTACACTTCTCAGTCTTGAAGTAATCATCAACAGCTTCTTTTGTACAACCATATTTCCTGTTGAGAAGCGCATATCTCTCTTGCTTCTCCCCCTATGAGAATCAACTGCTTAAAGGAGATCACCTTCGTTTACCACCTCTCCCGTACAATAGGATACATAGATAAGAACTAATGGTACTCCCCTTTTGGAAAACAACTTCTTCTCTTATGAAGAATAGTGATGAACCAAACCACTTCTTCTGATCACTAGGAAATCACCTTATGTTTACCACCTCTCCCGTACAATAGGATCCGTAGTTACAAACAACAATGGCGTGGTGTAGTGTACATGTGCTTTACCTTTTTCCTCCTCCCTACTATTTCTCCCCCTTAGTTGAGGAATCCTCCAAACTATTATATAAGCTTTTATCTCCCCCTTAGAGAAGGAATGTATGCTTTCGTCTGAAGGAGTTCTCATATTTTACTTGGTTGGAAAAGAAATAACAAGTCATAGTCTGATCAACCATGTCCCTTGAAATTCTGCAAAATGGCTTCACTGTTGATCATCCTGTTAACCAATATTCCCAACTCCTTATACCTCCCAACTGTGAGATCACCAATTGTTATCAATTGTTAGCTCCCAACTTGTTAGGTATCGAAGTATTCTAATCCAATATGTAAATGTTAGGTTCCTAAGAGTTAAGTTCCAATCATAAACAGAATCGAGACCCGAAGTATCAAGAACCATGTTTAGGGATAGGGAATGGGATATGGTGTTCCTCTGTCTTCCTCACTGTGAGTGTGTGATTCTGTTTCGTGTACCTCACAAGTGTTTCACTCTTCTCTCCACTCGTGTTTACACTCATTCTCACAAGTGTATCACTCCTCTCATAGCTCCAAAATCCAGTTGTACCTGCAAGGAATATCACCTTCGTTATCCTTAAGAAGGTCACAGGTGGTGCAATGGGAGTTCGTAAATCCCCATCCTTTTTAAACTCGTCAGATGAATCTGAGTCATAATCTACAAGTTGTTAGTTTCCCTTTTAGGGTTCCAGATTTGAACTCTGGGAAGGTAAACAATGATCCAAAGAATTTAGCATAAAGATCAAAGTTCCCTTCTAATGTCTGTGAAGACATTTCCTTGTGACTCATCAGGTAAAATATGAATCATTGTCAACATGTTGCCGATCTGCACCTATGTCAGATCTACTATCCGCAGATGCATCCAGGGGATTTAAGCCTGGGGAGGTAGACACTGACCACTGACATATTGCTATTGAATCAGTATCCTCTCCTAACACCTGTAAAGACAATTGGTCCATTAAAGAACCTTGAACAATTGAATATGACCGTAAAATGGTCGAGACTCTTGTTTCCGTCAACTCATCCTTTATGTGTGTAACCTTTCCTTGTGTATCAAGAATTTTTTATGTTTGAGGTGGTGACACTACATAGGATGCCTTGGCCGACAAGCGAATTTCAATAGATGCACCCTGTTGAGAGGATGAATCTAGTGACTGTTTTTGTGCCTTTTCAGCCATTACATCTTTTTGAGAAGATGTATGGGGGCTAGCCGTTGTCTTTGTTTAAATACTACTCATCTTTGTAGGAGACAGAGCTGTTGGGTTGACTTCAGAACCTTCCTTATGTGGTGCACTAAGGAAATTTCTCCCTCACGCTCATTCATACTTCATTTTAGTAGTAAGAGAGTGTTGGTTGGTTCTGTTTATATGTTTGTCTTTACAGTCTAGGATAGAAGTTGTGGGTTTTCAACCTCATGACTATCAAATGAAAGAATGCCATTGGAGGCTGAACCTGTATCACTGAACATATGGCAATATAGAGATAAAATGCACTTAAGATCTAAAATGAATGAAAATTATGCATTTAATCTTTTGAGAGAAATGATGTACAATAGTGATTTCAAAAGATTTTAATGAAATAAGAAATCACCAATGTAGAAAGAAGTTTGATTTTCTCCTAAAACTGTTCGAGTGCACAAGTCTGTTTTTATGCCTAAAAAGATGAATGATTTGATAAGACACAGACTGATAACCTAGCAGTATTAAAAAGAGAAAGAAAGATTTTGTCTTTTAATGTGAATGAGTTTTTATAAAAACATTGATCACTTAGGGTAAAGTCTAAGAAATTCTCATTCACGTCAAAAGCTCCATAATATATTTTTATAAGACTATAATCAACAAAATTGTTTATTGATAAATAATCTTAATAAGAATGACTATGCTGCTAATTTTAAATTATAGTGAATCTTTCAGATAAAGCAAATCATATAAATCCACTAGAACTTAAAATCTCACAATTATCTGCAACAAAATATTGACAACATATCATTGACTGATACTTGTCAAGTACTTTAGATACCGATAATTATGTTGCATCCTATTTTAAATATTAAAATAAGATATCAATGAATTAAATACCAATTATCTATCAAAAAGACATCAGCATTCAATTTCATATATTGTACAATCGTTAATTCCTAACACTGTAATATCTCAAACAATATTGGTTCGATAAATAAAGCAACATTAACCAACATTGACTTGTTTGCAATCTTAAAAAAATATTCTAAGTTCCATATACTTTGATCCATTGAGTATTGCATCTATTATCAAAGTGTTTAGGAATTTGCAAATAAGTATAAAAATTATCCTAACTTGACAACATATGGTTACTTCTAATAAAGCAATCAAATATTTTAACCATAGTTGTATGTAAGAAAAATTTCTACACTTTCTATATTAGTATAAGTGATTGAAGATAAGCATTGATTATTTAGAGGAGTTCTAAGTAGTATCACAAATACTAATACTTCACAATTAGTTCATAGTTAAACTCTTAACTAAATATCATTAACTGATATAAGTCAAGAAATTACACACAACTAATCATGTTACAATCATATTCTGATTTCAGTGAATTCTTGAGATGTAAATATTGCTAAATTTACTAAAACCAAAATCTCATAATTACCTTATAACACATAAGTTACAATCAATATACTAGATATCAATTGTTGACGGATTTAGTTATAATCAATCATGTCGCTTATTTATTTAAGTTAGTTTGAATTATGCAGCAAATAAAATTATTGAATTGCTTCAATTTCGATAATCCAAACTGCCCAAAATAAATAATAAATAAATAAATACTAAATATCAATGAGTTAGATACTAGCACTTAAATATTTACAATTACCCTTGAATAATCACCAGTAGAATATATGAGTTATACACATTGCAATCACTTTTTGGATAATTAGTAACTTTAGAAATACTTTATAAGCATATAAAATATTGAGAGTTTTATACACATAACTTAGAAAATACTTCAACTTTCAATATTAGTGATTTTAGAAATAAGCATTGATTACTTAGAACAAAAATTCTAAGTAATATCACTAATACTAAAAGTACCACAATTATTTGTACATGACACAAATAACTATGCTGCATATTATTTTAATATAATTCAAATTATGAGACTGATATGGAATGGAATTATCTACAGTCATAATTTAAATCAATTAAAATAATATTCAAACTTAATGCTATTATACTTAACTACCACAAATATATTTGACATTGTAATCATGATAATCAAGATAGTAGTACTAAGTACGAGGTACTGGATTACTGATAAATTCACAAGTCCTTTAAATATTGAAGATTTAATACTTGTGAACTTATATAAAGAATTCCTTACAGATGGGATTTCCAACTAATGTGCAATGAATGATATCCCACACTTACAAACCAGTCTTGAAAAATTAGCTTTAACAAGTGATTTGGTAAATGTTTCTGCAAGTAACTCTTAGATTAAAGACATGCTCTCTAAAGTAATGATACCTGGTTTGAAGGTGCCTTGTCATAGAGTGTTCACGGAGTTGTTGGATTTGAGGTTATTTCTTATCATAACAAGAAATCAATCTTCTTCCACGAAGTTGACAGCTTCCTGAGATGCTTCTCCTGTCACTTATGTTGACAGCTTCAGAGATGCTTCTCCTGTCTTTCTTACAACCTGCGTAATCTATATATATATAGCCAAACATGTTAAGCACAATATCTTTAGGGTACTTTACTCCAAAAGTTGGTAGCCCCTTAAGATATCTAATAATCTTGTTAATAGCTATAAGATTGGATTCTCTAGGATCTACTTAGAACCTTGCACTTCGGCATCTTGAGAACATTACATGTTGTCTATTAACATTTGAGTAAGAGAGTGTACTTGTCATACCTCTACAGCTTGTCATTTTACCTGAGTTACACTGATCAAGATTTAGTGGTTTCTGTTGGTAAGTAGTCTAGGCATGTTCAGAATCTTCCAAATTTTGCATCTTCAAAAGATCCTTAACTTACTTGTACTGCCATCATTCTTTTGGTTTACTTGGGCTCCTAAAAGAATTGTTCTTTTGGCTTGCTTGAGCTCCTAAAAGAATTATTCTAATGGCTTTATTAAAGTAATCCCAAAAAGAATTGCAACATTTTCAACACGCTCCTCCATACCTACTCTGCAATTACTTAGCAAATAACCTTGCACAAGTCTTTGTTAGTAGACCAACATATTACATTATCATTATATCACTGCACATATAAAATAATATATTTGTGCCTAATGATAAGAGAGTTATTAATATGACGACTCTACTAGTTCATATTTAACTATAACTTCAGTTAGAGTGCCATATCATGTCCTTGACGATTGCTCGAGTAGTATACTAGTTCATACCAACCTGAAGTGAGCTTGTGAAGAAGAGATATACGTAGTCCAATAGGTCTGCAACTGTAAAGTCCATGAACTATTGTGCATTGACTTCCTCTTTTGACTCACCAACCAGGAGTGCACTTGTACACATATACTAGAGTTCAATTCCAAGTGTAATGTGCATCAGGTGTCAGATATGTCGTAATATCCTTAAGTCTCGTCGCTGGTGCTTTCTGTTAAATACTGCTTCCTGATAATAACCTAACATTTAGTTTGGCCTTGTCCCTCTTAAAAATGCCATTGTCATCCAATATTGACTTCTGGTTATCCTAGTACCAATTACAAAGTTGTCATTTGGTTTTGGATACCAGCTTCCCTACAATCTGCTTGCTGACTAATTGAGTTCATCTTGCTTTGTAATCACCCAATTAATCCGGATCTATCAGAGCTTCTGTAACTTTCTTAGTTTCTTCTACAGATAGAAAACTAGAGAAATATTCATTCGCACTCAGTAGCCCTGCTAATCATTACTTCACCATCTGGATCACTTAAAAACTAGACTCTGGAAATAGACTTGACATCAAACCCTTTATCTCAGCAGTTATGTTCTTGTTGTGTCCTCTGATTTTTAATGTGGTGTTGTGTCTGACTAGTTGATCCTTATATTACTCCCCCTAAGCTGTTGCTGGGATTTCCTGAAAATCCTTACCCTTGCTGATTGGCTTCATTAAAATAATGAGTTGTGTATTACACTGCCATTCCACTGCTTGGATATGAATCATCAATATCAATAATTTCTCATTTAATAGCTTGGAGCATGGAGTTGTTGAACTGTGTACTTAGACTTTCAATCATCTTTTGTTGATCAACCACAAATGCCCTGTAGGTTGTAAACTCCACTGAGTAGCCATGAAGAATATCCTTACAAGTCTTAGCTGCAAATGCCAAGATCTTCAAAGAATTGAAAATATTTCATTGTTTGCTTCTGTAGAATATTCTCTCCAAACACTTTCAGGTTATCCAATGTTTGCTTCTATTGGCCATTAACTCATTAATGGTCTTCATGTAAACATCCTGATCAAGGCTTGATCTAACTTGTTGCAAACTGTATTGTCTGCTCCAACCCTTTTAGGAAGTCTTGATTAGTTTAATATTTCCTTTATAGATTTAATCAAGTCCTGGTTCTTCCTTTGTACCACTCCATTTTGACACGGAGCTCTCAGTGTTGAATATGTCTCAAAATTTTCTTGATGTTACAAATATTAATCAGAACTGCTTCTTGAATTCAGTCCCATTATCTAACCACAAGATCATTTCTTTTTACAGTTGATTCCAGCTTGATCTTCTTTGATGTGATCAATCACCATTTGTGATATCTTGTATTGAGAACGCACGAACAACAACTTTGTTTAATAAGAGTAGTCAACCACCATCACTAAGGTATATCTTTACTTTGATGTGATGTTGTCTCTGACTCCTCTTTCTGATATGCCTCGCCTTTATCATCTTCTGAATTCCAGATGAGGCAGTCCTCTCACAAACCACCTTTCACAAAAGAGTTCCTTGAGTTGATGTTCAAGGGTGAGAGCTTCTAATGCCATAGCTAAACTTTTGTTAGATGAAGCTTTATAGTAGAAACCATTGACTTCACCTTTTCAGAGTTTTCAGTCTAGCCACGAGCATTTCCTTTCCTTACTCTAGGAAGAGCAAGCTTTTCAATCTTCCTGCTTTAGATGAGACACTAATCCTTCTTTGAATTGACATTTTGTCCTTTGATGCAGAACTGTCTGATAAGAGGATTTGTGCCTTGATTCTCCAGCAAGAAGTTGCTTCATTTATTATCAGTGACACCAATGATTAGTTGTTATCAGTGATATCAATTGTTCAATTCATGATGACATCCCTTTTTCTGTATAGCTTGTCTCATAATGAAAACCTTTGCTGTCATCTCCAAAGATTATTGACGGAATAGCTTTTGTCAATCATATTTGATGGTGAGGCTCTTTCTTTGATCATATGCCTTGAGTATGAATTACCAAGAATACATATTGTGGCGCCCTCCAAACCTGGGTCAGAAGTTTGAGGTCCACAACACATACACAATATATAACTCTATAAAAGAGATATTAATTATAATGACCCTGCTTCACAAAAACCACGAATCGCAACAGGTTAAAGTATGAAAACAAGCCACAACCTTAACTTTTATTACAACGTACCAAATCCCAACTAATTTAACTTACAATTGATAATAAAATCATTCTTGCAATCTGACTATCTCTATACCGCATGAAGCTTCTGCTAGCTTGATTCAACTCACTGGAACCTTAGCCCGCACTTTGGACTGAGGAACTTCATTATTATCCACATTCTTTTCAACTGTAAAATATATAAAAGAATCGCAAGGGTGAGTTAACTAGCTCAGCAAGTCATAATAACGATAACTGAGGTTAAACAATGATCAAGTGAAATGATTCAGATGAAGCAAGTTTATTTTTAACTAATCATTAGAATTGGATATTCATTTTAAGTTTTAAAAACCAAGGTTAGGTTGCTGATCAGTCACGCACTAATTCCGAGCAAGCACACAACACTGCTCTAATTACTGGATCCAAGGCACACATTGGCCTAACTTGACCATTGGTATGGTCTGACCACGAATCTGGTCCACATATATAAAAACTATCCAATTCTAAAGCAGTTCAATACGATAAACAATATAATTCGATAACACAAGATCATAATCAATGATGATTAAACATTTGAATAAAACATAAGGAAACTCATGGATGTCACAAGGGTATACCAGGGTATGTAAAAGAAACGGATTTCAGTTTGTACAAGGGTCAGGTATCAGACCAGTGATGATGTTTCAGGGTACGGTTCTTTGATGTTATTAAAAACGTTTGGAGTATGAAAATTCCTGTGTTTTCAAATAAATTTTCTTCCAGTATTTGGTGTTTGGTAGTTATACATTTGGGAAGTAGTATCATATTTGTGTGATTTGGTATCTTGAGGATCAACAAAGGATGATTTACAAGGAATAAAGCTTATGGCTCAAGATCAAGAAAATCAGGGTTCAAGGTTTAATAGTTTAAAACACTTGCAATATAAAACAAGAGTTATTTTGAATAATAGCGACATGTTATAAAATAGTTCGAAAACATTGGTAATATATATCTTGAAGCAAAGTTCAGAAATACTTGCCTTACAAGGCTTTACAACTATTACTAATCAACCCTGAGCCGACTCTGCCGCTCAGGTTCTAACGTCCAACCATTAGATCCCATTGGATTCGACTTCGACACTCAGGTCTTTCTGTTGAAACTCTACTGAGCTCGTCGATTGACCACTATGTTATCTTTAGTCCATCGTCCACTTTCAGGTTCCCGACTATAACCTACAGGGTCGAAATACCCTACGTTAGACGTCTAGGTATGCTTGACATATCTTTGATACAATTCTTACCCAACGATATTCAAACCCGACTCGTAATTATTCATATTATAATAACACAGAAAATAATTAGGGTTCACATTCTCGAAATCGATCTAGTGTTTATTTTCAGAAAATACGTATACTTGTTATTTAACGAAATTAGGGTTACTGTGTTTTGGTCAAAACATACAACACCACATACAATCAGGTTCTATATAAGACATACGTATATGTATTTACTTATATTTGCTCGACGTCCCGATAATCCTCGGATACGCTCCCATATGTCCGTAATTTGATTTTCCCGGAAATCGGGCAGCGTCCCCTTTGTTTATCGGACTACCCTTCGAAACATCAATCGACGTCAAACCAACAATAATCAAATTCACTACAATTCCAGCCACCAGTTCAATTTAACAATCAATCCAATCACAATTCGTCAACTACTTTACATACTCGACTTTAATGTAAAACCAAATTCTCGTTTCAACGATAATCTCACGAACTAATTTATTTATTTTAAAATATTAGGACTCATAAATGATTCATCACCGTCCACCGTCCGCTCGTAACGAGTCATCGCGGTACGGCGGCATAATTTATTGGTGCCCGATAATATTCGGGTTTCCAAATAAATTTCACCGATAAATTTTAATACGGAATTTTCTGCATAACAATTTATTTCACGGATATAATCAAATACTTCCCACACAGAAAATAAAATAAAAAAAATACTTGAATCGACCTCAAATTTACAGGACACACACACAGGCGCGTGTGCAGCACGCTCCTGCCGCCCTACCGGAAGGATTACCGGTGGCAGCCGGAAAAGAAAAAGGCAACAAGCAAAACGGAAGCATCACACAACACACAAACCAAACCCAACTGATATACATACAACAACGTATGTATTTACCCAATCAACAGGAACGAAACCAAATCAAGCAGCCGGAGTTCAAGGCAGCCAGAACAAGGAAAACGCGGCAGCTTAACAGGAAGAGTCTAGGCATTCACCGGAAAGAAGTCGGAGATACAGGACTCCGGTGGCGGCATCATTCGCCGAGAAAGAAGACACCACAGGGAGACCGAGAGGAGGGGGGTTTACAGGGGTGTTGTTGTTTTCTATTTTTTTATATGCTGTACAATCAATGCAGTACACCTAGTAGTACAACTGATAGTACAACTCCTGTAATTCAAAGGCGTATTTTGAAGATTTCGAGACCCGGTTAGTCCCGTAATTCAAAACTAACGGACAAAGGTGTACGCAAAACATTTTTTTTTTTTGAAAATTATGAAAATAATCTTAAAATATCATAAATATCCCAAAGTTTACAAAAACATAAATTTCGTAATTTTAAAATAATTTCTGAAACGCAATTTATACCCGTATTTCTCATTTAACGAACCGAGGTATACTTAAAACAGATTCAGAAAATTAGGAAAATATTCTTAAAATATTACAAATATCCCGAAGTTAATAAAAACATGAATTTTGAAATTTCAAAATGATTTTTAAAATGCACTTTATATCCGCTTTTATCAATGAAGCGAAACAACGAGCGCGTGAAATTAATCCCGATAATTTCCAAAATAATTTTAAAATTCTCGGAATATTCCAAAATTAAATAAATATGAGTTTCATAATTTTTGAAGAATTTTAGAATTAAATATGGATTTTACAAATAAAAGCATTCAGAAAATCATTTAAAGATAAGTAATTAATAAGATATTGATTTCTTAATTTTATAAAATCCTAAAAATAATTATTGTAAATATAAAATCATAAAAATAATTTTTGAAACATTTCCAATATTTATGCAAATAAATTTGCACCAAATCCACTTTTGAAAATGAAAATAATCCAATACGACTCCATAATTAATCACACGAACAACCCGGTATATTATAAATTACACCTATATAATAATTAACCAACATAGAGCGATCAAAACCAATACACATATTTTATTTAATAATTTCCGTAATAATCACATATTTAAATAATTCAAAAACACACGAGTCGTTATATCCTTCCCCCTTAAAAGGATTCTGTCCTCAGAATCTGGTCTAACTAATTAAGTGAGGATATTTGTCAAGCATATATGACTCAAATTTCTAAGTAGACCCTTCTATTCGAGGGTTTAAACGTACTCACAATAAGTGTGCACTCGTTTCCAAGGATTTGCCTATACCGATCAAGAATTTGGATTGATCACTATATGCAAAATAACTTGGACAAGAGCCCCATTGGCTCCTGATCAATCATTTAATTCCTACTCAATACTTATCACTTTAACATTAACAAGTAAAATATATTAGGTGTACACACAGGTGTGACGGTCATATCATTTATGAATAACTTTATCTATATTTATCAATACCTCGAATGGATAACTAATTTTAGGACTTAGCTTGTCCCTTCTACTCAAACTTATCCAATCTTTTTCAAGACGACATTTTTACTAACATTACTGGTCCTATTTCTATACTCATACTTCCTCTCAATACAATTTTGTCTTCTTTCTTTGTCTACTCCAAGCTGCTTCAATCAATATCCCTATGCTCTTGGTGTGCTGAATTAATTTAGAATTTAACAACTTTCTTCCTCCTATTTTGTCTCAATAAAAATGGGGACCTACACTTGCGTTCACATGAAGCTTAATAAAATAGCATTCTAAAGCTGACATCGCTGATAAATGATCATTCCAGTATTTCCTTAAAACTCAACCTTTCAACATATCTTACATTTCCTGAATTACTTTCGTACTTGGATCTCCGCTTAAGGATAATAGGCGGTGCTCATTTTTAACTTGGTTTCCAAGCATTTAAACATCTTTTACTCTTTTTCATCAGTTAAGGCTGAAAAGTAATTTCATATATTCACATATTATCACCTTCAGGTATTTGAACTTCAGATTTCACTCTTTCCAATTCATTTATTAACTCCTTGGTAGTCTTAACTACACCCAATCCCTTCTTTCTGTATACGGCATCTGTTATCATACGGCTTTGCTTAAGTAGTTGGTAATGGATTAATTCAGAATCTTTTGTTAACCTTAGTCAAAATTTCATTCTTGAAGACTTAACGCATATTTGTTTTCCTTCTGATCCTTGGAGAAAAATTCTTGGGCATTCCACACAGACTTTCTTATTCTTTGAGTAGCTGAGGATGTTATCAATAAATTCAGTTTGCCTATATAAGTACTCCTTATACCCCATGATCCTTAATTCCTTATAGTCAACTAATACACTTGTTATTTCACATAATATCACCAAAGCTTGCAATGCTCTTAACACTCTTTAATCATAATCTCTGATATGTTCTCAGGTCGGATCTTAAGTTAATCCCCAAGATATAACATACTTCTTGAATTAGGTTTCGTAAGTAATCAATCTTTATAGGGGTCACTTATTCTTATTCGCTGTTCTATTGAACTCCTGCTAACTAGTACATAATCTCATAATTTCATTCTTTTTTTCTAACAACACCACTGATACATTTCACGATTCGCTTCTTGTAAAACCATTCATTGGTCTTCCTTGTCCACTAGGTCTCTAATACCTCACCTTACTTCTTTGACGTGTCCAACACTTTCTAATCCGTATTAACATATCCTTTTTATACCTGGTTATCATTATTTTTCTTTAATTTCTGTACATCTTGGCATCTCTTCAATAATTCAAATACTTAATATTGTGAGGTTTCCTGTAAGATTTCATTTCTTAATTCTTCTACTTGTAGCATCCAGGTGCTGGAAGAAAATCTGGAGATATCGTGATCATTTTCCTGGGCGCATAAATTTCCTCTTACTAACTGCTAACATCGTGATCCATTATTCTCTCTTTCCATCTCATCATACTATCCATCCTTGCTTCTTTTGGATTATAACATTTAGCTTCCAATTCCAACTTCCAAAATTCCATAGTTAATTCTTCTGGTGCAGACTCTATGCTCGTTCTCTCCTTTTTGCCTATCGTTTGTCACTATTTTTGCTTTTCCTTGTGAATACATACTTCAACTCTGATGGTCCATATAGATCTTACACCTTTCTCCATACATATCATGTTTCCCAATCTTTCAAAAGAAATATTATTACCGTTAGTCCTGATTATGAATAAGATACTTCTGCTCATAAGGTTTCGGTTGTTTGGGTGCATATACAATAACTTTATTGTGCTGCATCAACACACATCCTGCTTTCTTATGAGAAGCATCACTATAACTACCAAATCTCCTTGATATTTTTAAAATGATAAAACAGGTGTTGTAACCATTCTTTCATTTAATTCCGTTAAACTTTGTTTACCCTTCTTTACTTCATATAAACTTCTTATTTTTCCTAGTCAGCTTCATCCAAGATATTACAACTTCCAAGAAATCTTGCACCAATTTTCGATAGTAACCGGCCTATGATAAAACTTCTTACTTTTATTGGTGTTTCTGGTCTCTTTTCATTCATAGTAGCTTTAACTTCTGCTGAATCTCTTTTGATCTTCTCTACTTTGACTATTTATGCTAAGAACTATATTTCATACAACTTCTTTCTTTTCCAACTTCCCAGTCCTCATTAACTGCTTTGCATGGTCCTCCGTTGACTTTAAGTATCACAACTATAGCTTACCCGGATATTCCTTAAAGGTTCTGTCCATCCAGTACAAATATTACTGGTATATTGGTTAATCCAATTGACGATACGAGAACAGTACTTAGTTCTGAAAATTATCTTTGATATATCTATAGGTTTAATCTTCAATTGGTGAAATACCAAGTCTTAAATTAGTCTTATTAAAGTACTTTGCTTCCTTCATTTGATCAAACAAATCATTGGGTCAAGGTAACGGATACTTGTTCTTGATAGTAAACTTGCTGAGTTCTTGCTAGTTGACGCATAATCATATACTTCCATCTTTCTTATTAACATTTACTACCGGTGCACCTTATGGGGTACACTAGGTCTAATCGCTTCTTCTTCTAGCATTTCTTGCATTTACTTTGCTAACTCCTTCACATTAACTGGCACCATTCTATGCGAGGCCTTGGACACTAGCTTCATTTCAGGTGCTAAGTCAGTCACGAACTCAATTTCTATATTCGAAGGAAATGTTGATAACTCATTCAAAAATATATCTTGAAGCTCCTTAATTACTTTAAAATCTTCAAACTTTGTTTGCTTCCGACTTTTATGTATTCCATAATCACCATTGCTCATATCTTGATTACCGTAATCATTATTAACAAATTCGTTACCTTCTTTTATCTTCTGAATCTCCTCACCTTTTCATTTGGCATCCTTAGAATTATCTTTCCGTCATGACGGTCTGTCTGGACATCACGCTTTAGTAGTCAATCCATTCCTTAGAATAATATCAAATCCTCTTATCTTCCAGGTTATCAATTCTACACAACTTATTGCCAGGAATCTCAATTTCACCATTGGTACTTACTTATTTAACAACTACACGTTCTTCACTTACTAGTCCTTCAGTCACAATCTTATCAACTCAACAGGGTAATTCATCTTATCAACAAAACCTTGAGAGATAAACAATTAAGTTTCTCTCACATCTTTTAATACTTTAACGCTTAAGGTATTCACCATTATCATTCACGTCACCGCATATCATACGTATTCTGAATAACCTATTTCACAGACAATTCATAAAATATTGTTCTTGGAGACGTATTCCTTATTGGAGTAGATTCCGTTGACTCTTAGTGGATCCTTCACTGGGGCTAGTGATTTGCAATCCTCGTCATGTGCCAGTGTTTCCTTTCCATGCATAAGAGGTAGATGGAACTTCGTCCGCTTGACTCAGGATACGTTGATTTCTACTTGAAAATCTCTTGCAATGAGCAACAGTACAATGAAACGACTAGAAGGATTCAAAATTCACAGAAATTAGGGTTGAAAAGAAAGAAGAAGTAAGGATTTGAATATGAATGAGACAACCACATTGGTACTTAAGATGGCCAGTCTTTTGTACCATATGGCATACAGCACATGATTAGGTGGCGTCCCACCCGACTCTTCGTCATTCTAACAAAGTGTCTCACCACAACACTGTTTGTCCCAATCAGAAAGCAAAACTTGAGTGAAGCAAATAAATTTGAAAGGAATGGAATATCTTCCTTTTTGATATCATCATAAAGAATTCAGAAAAGAAGTTCATACATTTTTAGGAATTAAAAAGGAATATATGCTGTAATATTGAAGACAAGAACGATACCATTGGTCACCATCCACATTTCACTTGTATTCATCTTTCGAGCTTGTTCGATCATATCTCCATTGTTTCATATAATAACTTTTAGAAAGTACGTTGAAATACCTTCACAAATTAAGCATTATGGTAGATTCTTATTTGTCACGTCTTGCGTCTTTAATATCACACCCACACAGATAATACTTTAACAATTCGATCATAATGGCGTCCTACCTGGTAACTTCGAAATTCCTCTTTTAATTTAGAATAACCACGTACCATGCGACATAACGATCCTTTTGTTAATAATATTCTGCTTTTAGAGAGGTCTGAAAATTTTTCCAATCTTCTTTGATCACGCTCCGGCTTCTGTTAAATCAATGAATTCTTCAAACTCTAATAGTCCTAGTAATTGAATGTATAGTTACTCCGTACGCTGATTATGTTGTAAATTTTATCAAACAATACTCGCACTTACTGTTAGAAATAATCAACTTCTTCATAATCATAGATTACTTCGTTCTCGGAATTAGCAATACTAAGTCTGAAACAACATCCTTCTAAGTAATCCGGGCTTTCTAACAAACAAGAAACTCAAGTAGTAACTTGACAACCAATGTTTAAAAATCATTTTAATTAAAAAGGCTTTTAGAAATTTGTAGAGGAAAATCTTTTTCGAAAATTTGTTTAAAAAGTTTGAAAAAAAATCACAAACCTGGTTGTCCTTACTATATGAGTTGGTTGTTGTTCTTCCGACCTATAACAAGGTACCAAATTAATGGATCGATCATATAAAAGTCCATTCGCTTCAATCTACCTTTTCTTCTTCATCGTGTCCACTTACCTTCCTTAATCGACGAAATTTCAATTGTTGTCGCACATTATCTTATTCGTAGTTTCACATCAAGGCTCCCATACTGGTGATACTCCCGACATTATCATTGTAGTTAAGTAGAACAGGCTATCCAATAGTCCACGAGTCTATTTCATAGAACAAAGTTTGCTCGTATCACATCACATTACTACTTTAAATATCGCATTTATCATATCATCATCATTTAATTTCACAAAAATCCCAGGTTTATACTTTTCTCTCTTACTCTTTCAAAATTCATCTAGTTCATCCCATACTTATTCACGGGTGGCTTAGTCATTAAAGGCTTCTTTTAACCCGATAACAGCGATCCTCTGAAACACTTAAATATCCTCTCTAAACTTCGTCTCACCTCTATTTATAACTCAAGCGCTCACCATTTATTGTAGCTCTCGAATCCATCCTCGTAAGTACAATCGCTTCATAGGACAAGTTCTAAACTGAGGGTATAGAACAGGATGTAGGGTAAACTAAAGAGATACGCTCACAGCCGAAAGTCCAGGGGAAGAAGAATAATCAGATGGAGGTTCCTGAATAGGTAATCTCATATCAAAAGGTGGAAAAGTAGCGTAGAATGGCTTGAAGGAATGCAATCGTTATAACAGAAGGTAGTGCCATTAATACTGGTGGAGGAACAAGGTGCAATTCCAATCTGGGAGAAGATGACGATCCTCGAACGGAAAGCTCCAAATGATCAAATGACACCGGGAAATCATGATCTACCATTGCCGTTGTCTGGAAATCACGTCGCAAGCTGAGAATCCTGAATCACAACACGAATCATGCTGAAGACTTGCTATATAGTCACACTCATCCTCACAACATCTTATCTTTCTGTTTCCTATTCCTAATCCTAACCCTCTACCCAATCCCGACAATCTAGGCTTGTTTCAATGACTTATAACCTGTAGCTCTGATACCAACCTGTGGCGCCCTCCAAACCTGGGTCAGAAGTTTGAGGTCCACAACACATACACAATATATAACTCTGTAAAAGAGATATTAATTATAATGACCCTACTTCACAAAAACCACGGATCGCAACAGGTTAAAGTATGAAAACAAGCAACAACCTTAACTTTTATTACAACGTACCAAATCCCAACTAATTTAACTTACAATTGATAATAAAATCATTCTTGTAATCTGACTATCTCTATACCGCATGAAGCTTCTGCTAGCTTGATTCAACTCACTGGAACCTTAGCCCGCACTTTGGACTGAGGAACTTCATTATTATCCACATTCTTTTCAACTGTAAAATATATAAAAGAATCGCAAGGGTGAGTTAACTAGCTCAGCAAGTCATAATAACGATAACTGAGGTTAAACAATGATCAAGTGAAATGATTCAGATGAATCAAGTTTCTTTTTAACTAATCATTAGAATTGGATATTCATTTTAAGTTTTAAAAACCAAGGTTAGGTTGCTGATCAGTCACGCACTAACCCCGAGCAAGCACACATCACTGCTCTAATTACTGGATCCAAGGCACACATTGGCCTAACTTGACCATTGGTATGGTCTGACCACGAATCTGGTCCACATATATAAAAACTATCCAATTCTAAAGCAGTTCAATACGATAAACAATATAATTCGATAACACAAGATCATAATCAATGATGATTAAATATTTGAATAAAACATAAGGAAACTCATGGATGTCACAAGGGTATACCAGGGTATGTAAAAGAAACGGCTTTCAGTTTGTACATGGGTCAGGTATCAGACCAGTGATGATGTTTCAGGGTACGGTTCTTTGATGTTATTAAAAACGTTTGGAGTATGAAAATTCCTGTGTTTTCAAATAAATTTTCTTCCAGTATTTGGTGTTTGGTAGTTATACATTTGGGAAGTAGTATCATTTTTTGTGATTTGGTATCTTGAGGATCAATAAAGGATGGTTTACAAGGAATAAAGCTTATGGCTCAAGATTAAGAAAATCAGGGTTCAAGGTTTAATAGTTTAAAACACTTGCAATATAAAACAAGAGTTATTTTGAATAATAGCGACATGTTATAAAATAGTTCGAAAACATTGGTAATATATATCTTGAAGCAAATTTCAGAAATACTTGCCTTACAAGGCTTTACAACTATTACTGATCAACCCTGAGCCGACTCTGCCGCTCAGGTTCTAACGTCCAACCATTAGATCCCATTGGATTCGACTTCGACACTCAGGTCTTTCTGTTGAAACTCTACTGAGCTCGTCGACTGACCACTATGTTATCTTTAGTCCATCGTCCACTTCCAGGTTCCCGACTATAACCTACAGGGTCGAAATACCCTACGTTAGACGTCTATGTTTGCTTGACATATCCTTGATACTAATTCTTACCCAACGATATTCAAACCCGAATCGTAATTATTCATATTAGAATAACACAGAAAATAATTAGGGTTCACATTCTCGAAATCGATCTAGTGTTTATTTTCAGAAAATACGTATACTTGTTATTTAACGAAATTAGGGTTACTGTGTTTTGGTCAAAACATACAACACCACATATAATCAGGTTCTGTATAAGACATGCGTATATGTATTTACTTATATTCGCTCGACGTCCCGATAATCCTCGTATACGCTCCCGTATGTCCGTAATTTGATTTTCCCGGAAATCGGGCAGCGTCCCCTTTATTTATCGGACTACCCGTCGAAACATCAATCGACGTCAAACCAACAATAATCAAATTCACTACAATTCCAGCCACCAGTTCAATTTAACAATCAATCCAATCACAATTCGTCAACTACTTTGCATACTCGACTTTAATGTAAAACCAAATTCTCGTTTCAACGATAATCTCACGAACTAATTTATTTATTTTAAAATATTAGGACTCAGAAATGATTCATCACCGTCCACCGTCCGCTCGTAACGAGTCATCGCGGTACGGCGGCAAAATTTATTGGTGCCTGATAATATTCGAGTTTCCAAATAAATCTCACCGGTAAATTTTAATACGGAATTTTCTGCATAATAATTTATTTCACGGATATAATCAAATACTTCCCACACAGAAAATAAAATAAAAAAAATATACTTGAATCGACCTCAAATTTACAGGACACACACACAGGCACGTGTGCAGCACACTCCTGCCGCCCTACCGGAAGGATTACCGGTCGCAGCCGGAAAAGAAAAAGGCAACAAGCAAAACGGAAGCATCACACAACACACAAACCAAACCCAACTGATATACATACAACAACGTATGTATTTACCCAATCAACAGGAACGAAACCAAATCAAGCAGCCGGAGTTCAAGGCAGCCATAACAAGGAAAACACGACAGCTTAACAGGAAGAGCCAATGCATTCACCGAAAAGAAGTCGGAGATACAGGACTCCGGTGGCGGCATCATTCGCCGAGAAAGAAGACACCACAGGGAGACCGAGAGGAGGGGGTTTACAGGAGTGTTGTTGTTTTCTATTTATTTATTTATTTTATATGCTGTACAATCAATGCAGTACACCTAGTAGTACAACTGATAGTACAACTCCTGTAATTCAAAGGCGTATTTTGAAGATTCCGAGACCCGGTTAGTCCCGTAATTCAAAACTAACGGACAAAGGTGTACGCAAAACAATTTTTTTTTTTGAAAATTATGAAAATAATCTTAAAATATCGTAAATATCCCAAAGTTTACAAAAACATAAATTTCGTAATTTTAAAATAATTTCTGAAACGTAATTTATACATGTATTTCTCATTTAACGAACCGAGGTATACTTAAAACAAATTCAGAAAATCAGGAAAATATTCTTAAAATATTACAAATATCCCAAAATTAATAAAAACATGAATTTTGAAATTTCAAAATGATTTTTAAAATGCACTTTAGATCCGTTTTTATCAATGAAGTGAAACAACGAGCGCGTGAAATTAATCCCGATAATTTCCAAAATAATTTTAAAATTCTTGGAATATTCCAAAATAAAATAAATATGAGTTTCATAATTTTTGAAGAATTTTAGAATTAAATATGGATTTTACAAATAAAAGCATTCAAAAAATCATTTAAAGATAAATAATTAATAAAATATTGATTTATTAATTTTATAAAATCCTAAAAATAATTATTGTAATTATAAAATCATAAAAATAATTTTTGAAACATTTCCAATATTTATGCAAATAAATTTGCACCAAATCCACTTTTGAAAATGAAAACAATCCAATACGACTCCATAATTAATCACACGAACAACCCGGTATATTATAAATTATACCTATATAATAATCAACCAACACAGAGCGATCAAAACTATTACACATATTTTATTTAATAATTTCCGTAATAATCACATATTTAAATAATTCAAAAACACACGAGTCGTTATACATATGAATCAATTAACTTGTTATGTCCTGCACTCACAAATGGATTAACAATTCTTGGTACCCAACTTATCAGTTTGGGTCCAGATGGATTAGAGATTTTACTATAAATAGAGATAACAACAGCTGCAACCTTATCATGCTAATTCTTATCTTTGACTGGCCATTTTCTCCATTTTACTACCCTTGACAGATTTGTCTCTAGGCTAGGGAAAAATGGTTCCAACCTTCCATAAGGAGGACTAGCAGTCTTTGCCCTATTGTAATTCTAAACATGTTTTTTCTATAATTAATGTAAGTACTAAGAGATGCATTCATGGCATAAAGAATAAACAATCATTGTATTGGGAATACATGGCATTCATTCAGAAATATTACACATAAGAATTAAGCAAGACAGGCATGATATGGAATAAACAGAATTAACAAATAAATCACTAATTCTATATAGTCCAATCATGTTAATGTATCTCACCTAGCTATCTCAATCCAATTATAAATTAATACATCTTAACAAACAATTGAGATCAAATGAATAAATCACATTGTATTAGAATACATGAGATAAGCATAGACAAAGGTCTTAAGTGCTGGAAAACATATACCTCACTAAAGCAATTAATCATGTTCAACAAATATTCAAACACATATTTAAGATCATCTAAGGTAACATGCACAAGTTAAATATCAATCCTAGATACCAGAAAAATAATCTAGTGAACTAACTCAGCATTACCTATGTGTGATGCTATCATGCTTGCGCGAGTGTTAAAAATTTAAATACTAAGATCTTATTATGCATTGAATATTGAGAGCAAAATATTACAGTGGTTCACGAAATTGAAACCTGAGATATGTGAGTTGGATCATCTTCAGAGATTGCTATGAAAGCAAGATATTCATGATTCTCGTCATTTGATCCATCCCAACTCTTTCCCGTGCAATATAAGTTTTGACTGACTGCTTCCCTAAGAAAACATTCCACCTTTGTCACAGCTCTTCAACTGAATCCCTACTCATCCTTGTTTTTCAAGCTTCTTGTTCTATTGTAGAAAAACCCCTGATAGTTACTTGACACATATTGCTTGTCAAACCTGTAGCTATCAAATCTTGTTTATGTCCCATTCTCAGTCTGTAACCACCTCTTGAACTGAATCTGTAAGAATCTCTGCTTCAGAATAGATAGGCTTGATCCTTGAATATAGCTTATGTATTCCTTGTGAATCTGATGCGACTAAACTTCCCTGACAAGTGAAACACTGCCCTAACGTCCAGTCCCTCAAGTAATTCTATCTGAGCTTCTTCTGATTCAGCTATCAGTAACTCTTACATTCTGTCCTGAGGTTCCAACTATATTGCATGTAACTGAGATATCTGTATGTCCCCATTATTCTCTCTGACCTCCACAATTCCTGCCTCTTTAATCTCATTGATTCCTAGATAAATATAGCATTGGTACAAACCACTGTCTGACTGTATAATCTGGAATCATAGAGTTGTCTTAAAATCTCTGAGAAAAACTGCACCCGTAGAAATTTCATTCATTTCCTGCATCTGAAAACTCAGTGGTATCCTATGGAGTAAGCCTTTGAGGAAGTTCCATAATTTTCGTCTGTATCTCTTGAAATCAGTTTCACCGGAGTAAGAAAACCATTATCTATAATTTCCGTGTTCGGGAATTTTCCGTCTGAATAGCACATGGTCTTCGTTTTCTTCAAAAGATTAAAATCCACTTTAAAAGCCCGGAGGAATCCTGAGTGTACCAATACTTTGAGTACCCTTAATTAATATTTAGGAAAAATTTAAATTTCCAATATTTTTAATTATCTTAGAAAATAAATAATTACGAGACAATTTATTTTCAAGAATTTCGAATTTTCTTAAAAATTAAATCAAACGTAAATTATTATTTAAGAAAAATTTAAATTTAAGAATTTTAAATTTTATGAAAAAATAACTAAATCAGAAATAATTAATTAAGATAACAAAAATTTGTTAAGTGTTCTATGGCGACTCAGACAGCTTTTGAATAATCCTTTTCCTATGGCGATCAGGGTATTTACTGCATACAGCTGCGCCGTTTTTTTTACCTCGAATATAATTATGTATGGAGGCTAGGTAAGCTCACAGTATTCGCAACAAAAAAACTGAAGCTTTTGTGGCGACTTCTTGTGTGTGACGACTGCTGAAGAAACAAGACAACCAGGAGACTCACAGGTCACAACAGACGACTATGCGCGAAACCGGACTCGCGAATTGAGCTTCCAGTTCCTGGGCGCGTGACCAATAAACAAGCAGCGTGTGTATTATTTCTTTGTTTCGCGCGTGAATGGACGACGCTGCATGTCCCCTTTCCTTTTGTCACCCGCGCGTGCGGAGCTGTATGTAGAGGTTTATTTGAATGTGTACACCATTTCTGATCAGCTTTTTCTTTTGTTTTTGCCGTGATTACCGAAGCTCCTGATTGAAACAAACAAGCAAACAACTCATTTGTTTAAAATCTGTACGCCTTTTATTCCAGGTGAGAAAAACTAATAACTGGCAGCCATTTTATACATACAGCCGAGAACAAATGGCAGCAAAACATTCTGAAATTGGCAGCTAAATAATCCTGAAAAAGAATTAGATTAATAATTTTTATTTACTAAAATTTAAATAATAAATTTATTTAGTTCAAATTTATAAAATAACTTTATTTTAAATAAATTCATAAAATAAACTTATTCAAGTTTTAAATTATAAATTCATTTCAATAAATTTATAAAATTAATTTGCTAAATTAAATTTATAAAATAAATTTATGTAAATGCAAATTAATGAAATAAATTAATTTTCGGATCCTGATTTGTGTGTCAATCAGTCAGCTCTGATAACAATTATTAGGTCCCGAATTATCATAGAAAGGGGGGGTTGAATACGATAATCACTAAATTAAAAATTCTTTCGAATCTTTAGCGGATATAGATTTAGTGCTCGGTTAGTGGTTTCATGTTTTTGAGAGGAATAGTGTTTGGAACGATAAAAACAAGGAAGACAAGATATTCGGGGAAATATATATTCATATATAAATCCTTGAGGGGTGTTGCTACACTCCGGTAAATAAATTAACCGGCTACAATCTAAGAACAATAAAGTTCCTAGCTTCTACAAAGATTTACAAATCAAATCCTATACAATGATCTAGCTTTTGTTTGTCTCGAATTTAATTATCGGGTAATGATTATAATGCCACTATGAATATACAAGAATTAAATCGGGCATTATAACGTTATTCCGGTGAGAAGTTAAACGAATATACAAAAAGCTTGAGCTTCTCTGTAAATCATTGCTGCCATTTTCACTTCTCTTTTGGGAGAGAAGATGAATAGTAAAATACTCCACAATGAATGGCTACTTATCTTTTGCTGCAAAGTGTAGACTTTATCCAATAAAATGTGTGGCTAAGGTTGAGGAGAGCTCTGTAGTGACAGCTTAATTTCTCTGTGGCGACCAAGTAGCTCTGTGGCGACCAAGTAGCTCTATGGCGGCAGGGAAATCACTTGCTTGTTTATTTTGTATGGCGACTAAGAGTGCTACTACTACTTAACAAAAAAAAATAGCAGCTCTGTGTATTTGTATGGCGACAAGGGGGGAGGGGGAATCTCTTTGTGGCGACAGGTTATTAACCAGTACATGTATATGTACTTGGTTAATCAAAAACCAACCTGTACATTTTTTGTTTCCTTTGATTATTTATTTCCTTTTTGCCTTTGGGTAGCATTAGTGGATGATGATGTCATCACACCACAAGGTGAAGACATGTTTTAAGAAGATGACACAAGCATGATGACATAAGCATGACAAGGGGTTTTGTTTTGTTGGTTGATTATGGGCCATGTAAAATTTACCATGGTAAAAAGCTAAAAGATTTGCCAAGCCAAAAGAAAAGGGAAAGCAACCAAGCAAACATAATCTTCTCCCCCCATTCTTTGCTCTCGGCTTTTCCATGAAAAGCAAGGGAGAAAATTTTCAAAACTCAAGCTACACACCTTCAAAAATTAAGAGATTTGTTTCCTTAGCTTCCATAATTTATGACTTAGTTATGTTATGAGTTTGAAGCCAAGATTCAAAGGTTTACTAAGCTAATCAATTCATCAAAATTCTTAATGAATAGTGTTTTCAAGAAACTAACTTTGTGTTTTCTTATGTTTTCTTCAAGATCCAAGCTTAGTATAGATAGTTAGTGGTTATTTAAGGCTTCCTAAGTGATTCTCCACTCTCCAAGGAAGGTATAACTTCTCAAACCCTTAGTCTTAAGTTTTGTTGGTTTGGATTTCATAATGTTTAGATGATGGGTTAGTGTAATGGGTGTGTAAACATGTTTAGAGCTTTGTTTAATAAGTGGTTTTGTTGATTTTGGAGTTAGGAGTGATACTTGTTAGATTTGAAGTTCTTGGTCACATTTTGACTTGGTTTAGATGAATATGTTGAGATCTTGAGTTATGGTTGAATGATCTTGTATTGTGGTTGAATGATGGTGGAATGGTGTTGATTTGTGGTAGTTTGGTATTGAAATGATTTGGTAAAATTTGGGAATCGCTAAGTTATAGCCGTCGTAATGCCTAATTTTCCTTAGACTGTTTTGTGCAGAACTTTTGCACCCAAACACTCACTGCCATGAACTTACCATTACCATGCTTAGAAATTTTATGATTCAATCTTCATTTTGATATGTTATTCTCTTAGATCCGATTTACGGTTTAGGAGAAACGACCATTTTAAGTAATGGCGTTTCGCGAGCGAACCCCGAAACCTCGAGTAACTTTGAGACCATAATTGAGACCCGTAAATGATTAATCGAAACATAAAACAATTATGTAAGGTGGATTAGACAGTTGGTAAAGTACTCACAAAAGAGTCACCTTAAAATTTATAACGGTTAATTTATTAAAATTGGTGGAGTCAAGGGTACGCAAGCGATTAACGCAAATCGTTAAGCATATAATCAACCGTTAGGGTATGAGTGAGTTTTGACTAGTTTCTTAAGCGACCGTGGTCTAATTCCGGATTATGTTGTTTTTCATAGGTTACCGGACCCAATCTAAGCTTAAGTCTATCCCGGAATACTCAGGCAAGTTTTCTACCCGTATAACTGTTATTGTGATGTATACGTGTATATGCATTATCTTGTGATAAGTGCATGATTGTTATTAGCAAATCTTGCGATATATTGGAGCATGTTGATATGATATATATGCATGCTTGTTTCGTAATCTTGGTATTCTATTATCAATTCAAATGCTTATAAACTGCATAACACATATGCTAGAGATAAACAGTAGTTGCGTATACCCTTAGTATAGGGGACCCGAATGTGAACATTTTTCTAAACCGGGAGTCGATATTTCCGAGTATAATATATATATATATATATATATATATATATTATATATATATATATAGTTTCTATAACTACTAATCAGATAAGTTATATTCGATAGTTTTGAATAATAATCAAACTTATTTTCGATTATTCAAATAAAGATCGTACTTTCGTATAAGTATATCTTTTGTTATTTATTATTCATTTCAAGTATGAGTTTTAAAACTTCTACTTCAATTATTTTTATAAATATTATCCTTATGATTATTTAAATAACAATATTCATATATTTTCTAACATATCGGGAATGATTTATTTTATTAAATTACCATTACTCTAAACATTATTTAAAATGTTTTCGAGTCTTCAAAATGATTTTAAAAGTTAGAGCGGATCCCAAAACTCATTTTCAAATTTAAGATCTTCCTTTCGAAGGGGATTTAAATACTCACTCAAAACCTAAGGGACCCGGCTCCGTGGTGTATTTTTGGCGCAACGAAGTTGCTAATTTGATAAAAGAATTTGATTACTTGCCCAATGTTCGGGAAGTAAGCCCAATCAAAATGCATCGGCATAGGCGACATGGGCTCAGTGGGAGTCCATAAAAGTGTAAGTGGCTCAGTGGGAGTATATCAATGCGTAAGTGGCTGAGTGGTAGTCCAGCATAAGGTCCTAATGTGGCCAGGGTGATGACCAGTGGGGGATTCATCCATCTACTAGTAGAAAAGGTGACTTAATTGGTATCTTTGCCTGAACAGCAAGATATCAGGTTTATGCCAAAGTTTCTTCTTTCCAAAATTCTTGGGAATGACAGCTATGCTTATACTTCCATAGCAGAAGAGTGTATGAAATGTATATATATAGGTGTATATATATATATATCGGGACTAATGAAGTATCTCGTAACTTTATTATTTCAAATGATATTTCAAAGATTGAATCTATTCAAGTCTTATCTTGTAGTCTCATCTATGTGATGAAGTTTTGAAACTGATTATAGCTTGAACAGTGGTAGTTCGAGTAGTATTCGGAAAATATATAAGTAAACTGGAGTATCTCGTAACTTCATCTTTTCAACTTATATCTAGTTAATGATTATCTTATGCACGACAAAGATTTCAGAAAAATGTTGAGACGAGGTTAGATTTATGAGATCATCTTGCAACGATATTTTTATACAGTTATAAACTGGAACTCCGTGTATATTATGCATGGAAGAGGACTTCCAAGATTTTAAAAAGTATATATATATATACTGAATATTTTACGACTTCGTCGCATTAAGATATCAAACTTGGTTCATTTCTTTTTGACCAAGACTTTCATGAGTACTATGAGAATGCTCATATATTGTTGATTATTATACATATTATTTAGGTGGGCTTGTTGCTCACCCTTACTTTCTTCTTTTATCACACAACAACAGATAGACAAGATGAATAGGACCAAACTCCCAATTCGCAAGCGGTTAGGAAACATTCCGCAGTTTTCTGGAGGCGTTGATGCCGCTGTAGCTGAGGTAGGAACTACCAATAGGCTAGGTTTTCAACTGTTGATGTACCAGACTTATGTATATTTATGAACTGTAATAATGGCAAAGAAAATGTAAATTTATTCAGAAACCCTTTTAAGGTGTAATGGTTTATAATTGTGGAATAAAATGACTTGTGTTATTTTTGGTATTCATCTCTGAGACTATAACTTTTGGTGTGTGTGTATGTATTGTGGGGTCACAGTACGCAGTAGTTGGTTGTTTATTAAGATTGAGTGTTATTAAGGGAAATGGAACTCGTGACAACCCGGATCCCCGACCCCGGATTTGGGGGTGTTACATCTGTCATAGATCTCACTTAGGGATTCATTGTCCCTTGAGTCAAAGTGCTCATATTCTTGAGTAAGCACTGTCCTCATGTTCTTCTTGATAGCAATTGTACCTTGACACTTTACTTCTAAAGCATCCCATATCTCTTTTGTTATTTTATATCCAATGACTCTATTAGACATAACACTATCAAGACTGTTGTGCAGGATATGTCTAACCTTAGAATCCTTCATAATAGATGAGATATCTTCAGGAGTATAGTCCATCATGTCTTTGTCTATCATCTTCTCTGGTTCTCCTGCAACCGAAACAGCTATATTCATTGGTTTACGAGGACCATCATTGATCCTTCTTAAGTATTCAGGATCCGTGGCTTCCAAACACATGGCCATCTTGACTTTCCAGATTGGATATTCATGCACTTTCAGGATGGACACCTTGATTGCTTCATACCTACTCATGTTGCTGCTTATCTGTGATATGGCGGGGGGTTGTGGCTTCGAATCCAGATTATGTGTTTTTTCTTCTCCTTTATCTGACATGGTTGATCAATCTTCAGATCTTAAATTGTTTGTATATTAATAGCAAGCTCTGATACCAATTGTTAGGCCCTTAATCAACTGCAGGGGGTGATTACAGTTAATATGATCAACTAGACAAAGCTTCAACAAAATCAACAGTTTTTATATCAATCTTATAAAAACTCATTACACAAGTACTCTCTCGAAAGGATGAACACATATCCTTGAGAGCTGCTAGGTTATGCGAAAGATATAACAATGTCGCAATACTTATAGCATGAACCTAAAATATGATTTATATAGAACACATCTACCAATGTATAAGGAATCATATTCTATTAACAATAAGGAAACCTATACTATTGCTTCTGAGATAAAGTCCTCCACCGACTTGAAATTCCTGTTTCCTTTTCCTCTTCAAAGATCAACTGATGTAACAAATACTGATTTCATCATCCGTTGACAACATCATCCGTTGATACCATTATCCGTCGAATATCAACATCCGTCGATGTCATCATCATCCGTTGATTCTTGTAATCATCATCCGTTGATGCTTGTAATCATCATTCGTTGATGCTTCTGATAGTTTCTGTTTGATATCATTAATTGCTCCTAACATAGTTTGTTAAATATATGCGGAAAAAATCGTTTAACGAAAAGTGTCAAACCAAAGGAAACCCCTTTAGTTAGATTTTATTCCCCTTTGATTAGAATTTTTTTTGTTTATTGGTGGTGCTTATGAACAGGTAAATAATTTATCGACACACAAGGATAAAGATAGATGCAGTACAAGCGGTGTATTGGACCTCTTACCACTAGTCAGTTAAGTCTTTTTTTATTAGTTTTTTCGGGGTATTCTCTTCTCGAACTTAAAGGTTTTATTGTCTAAATTTCCGGGGCATCATGCATGACATTCGGTTAGATAATAAGTTTTATAGAACGAACGGAACACTTCCCTTTACGGCATTGTATTTCAGTACAATTTATCTTGCGAGAAGTATTTCTCTAACAAAAAAAGGGGCTTAGTTCCATCATTAGGCGTTATGAAGAAACATGTTTGATCCACGGGTGCAAAATAGCAAAGGGGCTCCAAGTGTTTCTCCTTTGTTATTCGCGGATGACTGCTATTTGTTCTTCGGGGCAACAAAATGGAAGCAGGCATCATGAAAAATATACTGAACAAGTATGAGCGAGTGTATGGGCATGCTATCAATTATAGTAAGTCAAGCATTATATTTAATAGGAATACAAGGATAGATGACAGAGCTCTAGTGTGTGATAGCCTAGAGGTAAGGGAATTTGACAAGCTAAGAAAGTACTTATGACTGCCTATGTGTGTGGGAAAAAATAAAAATATAGTGTTTGGCTTTTTAACCGATCGTGTTGGGCATAAATTGCAAGGTTAGGGTAATAAAGGAATATCCAAAGATGGGAAACTTACTCTTTTCAAGTCAGATGCTAAGGCGATTCTAAATTTCTAGATGAACCTGTTTTTGCTTATGGCTGGTGTTTGTGAGGATATAGAGAAATTGATGAATGGATTCTGGTGGGGGAGAGGGTCGAATGAAAAAGGAATCATGTGGTTACCGTGGGAGAAAATCAGTATTCCGAAGTCTGCTGGAGAATTAGGATTGAAGAGGCTTCACAATTTTAATGTTGCTATGTTGGCTAACTGGGTTGACGAATTCTGAATAATATTAACCCTTTGATGTCTGCAATTATGAAGGCGCGTTACTTTCCGGGTACAAACTTCCTGAATGTAGAGTTAGGAATAAACCCTAGCTATGTTTGTCGTAGCATTTTAGCTGCTAAAGATGCAGTTAAGGTGGATTATAGAAGAAGGATTGAGAATGGTGCTTCTATAAATATATGGACTGATTTGTGGCTCCCAGATGATGTAATGGTTTTTTAACGACATATATGCCAACTCAACTTTATGATATTACATGTAAAGGTTCAATGGATATGGATGGGCATAATTGGGATTTTAAGGTGTTATATGATATTTGTAATGACCGAGACATCGAGCTTATTAGAAGGATTCCAATCCCAGCTGTGGATAAAGAGGACTCATAGTTCTAGATGAGAGATAGAACGGGAAATTTACAGTTCAAAGTTGTTTTAGATGGTTGCAAGGAGATTTTAGAAGTGATGATACCAGGTTTTGGAAGCGTCTATGGTCGCTTAAGATGCTTAGTAATGTTATAATTTTTTTATGGAGAGTATGTAAAGGTTGTCTGCCAACGGTTTGTGCATTAACAATGAAAAATATGGAGGTTGGTGCTAGTTGTCCTTGGTGTCATGATGGTCTAGAGACGGATACTAATGTCCTTTTTGAATGTGGTTTTGCTAAAACAGTTTGGATGACTACCGATTTTCAATCGATGGCTGAGACCTCACCAGGTGATACTGCTTTTGATGTTTTGAGGCGTTGTTTTGATGGATGCATGAGAAAGCAATGTATAATGGCGGGAATGATTTGCTGAAGTATATGGAACCGCATGAACAACTAGGTGTGGGATAAGAAAAATGGGCCAGTCTTTGGGGTTAAATCTGCAGGAGTGAATTTACTTCATGATTGAAGAGAGGCTCAGGTGGTGGGGGATGCAGAATGGAGGCCGTTTAAAGAGTGTAGATGACATAAAATGGAGTAAACTTCCAGATGGATGGTGGAAGATCAACATTGATATGACTAGTGCTCGTAATGGTGGTATATGAGTTGGTTGTGTTGTTCGAAATGCCCAGAGGGAGTTTGTTAGAGGGAGGTGTAAAAGGATTGAAGGAATGTAGAGTTCGAAAGAAGTAGAAGCAATTAGTATGAAGGAAGCTTTGGGCTGGATCAAAGCTTTAAATCTGCATCATTGCATAGTTGAAACAGACTGAAAGGTCTTAGATATGGCATGTAATAGAAGGGGTGGTGATGCTTATTTCGATACCATTATTTCTGATTATAAGTTAAAATTGAAGCACTTTGATCACGTGCTACTGGAGTTTATTTATGGGTCCGCAAATTGTGTGGCACATGTATTTGAAAATGCCGTGCATACTATGTCTGACTTTGGAGAGTGGCCTGTCACTCCTTCAGAGTTTTTAAATCTTGTACCAGAATCTGATTTGCATTAAGAAATGCAAGTACGGTTGTTCAAAAAAAAGTAGCACATTATTGTTATATGTTACATTGCCAAGTATGAAGTGAGAATTGTCTTTTACTTTTATTTTCTATCTTGTTTATTAGTGTAATCTACTACCCCTTTAATCCTAACCTTAATCCTG
The DNA here is from genome assembly GCF_009905375.1 of Apium graveolens. NCBI lineage: Eukaryota > Viridiplantae > Streptophyta > Magnoliopsida > Apiales > Apiaceae > Apium > Apium graveolens. The sequence continues at coordinate 242,065,440 of NC_133654.1, forward strand.
ACAAATGGTACCAGAACTAGCAATTTCTCGGGCATGGTTGCCGCTAATATATCACTGCATATTTTTCATACCAAGTTCAAAAACCTGACCCTAATTTCTTGCAATCATATCAGTACATATCCTTTATAACACCTCCGGCTCAATACACACCACCTCATACGCCTCAATATCTCTTTCACCTTATCGAACTACCACCGCATCAATTCTATAACACAACTTACGCGGGTTACACAATCCCAACTGAGATGCTAATTTATGATATTACAAAAGATTATTTACATCACCTGGATAATAAATTCAGCCGGTTGGATAACAAACTTGCTAAAATTGGAATGTTAATCGAGAAGAAAATGAGAGTTACAGATCTACCAAATTTGTTTGAAGGAGGGGTTGAAGCTTACCAGGAGCTAAATCCTAGCCCCAACCATGACATTTGGCACAAGAAGGAAGAAAAAATTACTGAAAAAATTTAAACACTTGAGAAAATGAGGAAGAGCTATGCAAAGTTGCCAAAGCTGGTGAATGAAGGCATATTAGGAAGAGAGGTTGAAGCTGATCTACCAGATCCACTTAAAAAAAAGATAAGTTGGGAACTGTTGACAGTCCTATTGGTAGCCCCTTGCAGGAACAGTCAAATGAAACATACTTAAATATGTCAAAATTGTTACTTGTTATACCTGCATATCAGGTGTTTGATGAAATTCCAGAGAGTACTTGCCCAAAAATCTCATGTGCTAACCACCCAAGGTACAAATTCTATTGTATTCTCTTCCAAACTATTTGGTAAAGCTTTAAAATTATATTATAATAGTGTTATGCTTTTTAAGCTTTATAAAATGAGTATGATAAAATGATAGTACATTATATAAAAAGTTTAAGAATATGAAGAAGGCAACTCATGTGCTTAGAGTATGTTCTGGATAAAGTTTGATAAATTTCTAGTTTTTAAGCTCGGTGAAGATGTGTATTTTAAGTATAATATGAAAAGGAGATATAAGGAAATGGATACATGCCAATCCTATGGAAATAAGAGGTCCGGTTACGTTCAAATAGCTGAAATGGAGTTGTATCGGGCTTGTGCAGAGATAGTGAACAAAATAGTTAAAATTGATAATTTTACTTTTAGGGATAAGGCTGCTAGGATGACGATTTTGTTTATGCTGGTAAGTACATCTGATATTAATAAAATGATAGCAGAAATATATCAAATAGTAAGAGGTGGACTACGTAAAAAAAAAGGATAAATATGGGGATATAAGGAAATGTTGGTTTTGGATTTAATGACTTTATTGAATCAACATTGGTTGAGATTTACTTAAGATGCTAAAATTTTTAGTGTGCTACATCTATATCCAAAGAAGTGGCAAAGTCTCTTTATGCTTCATTTGTAACGACTGGGATTTTCACGATATATGTATTCGAATAAAATATAGTTTTGTGTCATTTTTGTGGAATTTTAGGTATAAAATATTAAGTTATATGATTTTGTGGCTTATGTGAACTTTGTGAAATAGTAGCAAGGAACGGGCGAAGTCTCGTTCGAATTTGATGAGTCAGCTAAGGGCTTAAGCTGCTAAGGGCTTAAGCTAAGATTGTCAGGTCGTCAAGTAGAACGGGACACGTTATTCAAAAGATAGATTAAAAGAGAATTATATGCTAAAATGTATTGATATGAATTGTGGTGCCTGGTGTTATGTGAATATGTGTTATTTGTGAGTACGTGAATGAATTGTGAATTTGTGAGCTTTTAAATATTTTAAAAGAATTTATTTGATTTAAATAAGGATTTAATGGTCCTTATCTATTTTTATTAAATTATGAAAATATGAACAAGGTGTGAGATTTGCTTTATTATCTCTAAAATAGTCCAAAGGACTTTTCAAAATGATAGTTGGATTTAATTGAAAACTATGATATTTTAAAATAATTTTATGAAGTTTATTTCTATTATTTGGGATTTATTTATAAAATCCATAGATATTAACTCGATTGCTCAAAAATCTATTTTAAAATATGGGAGAAGAGCTAATTTTATGCTCTCTATTTTAAAAATAGGATTTAGAATATTTTCTGATTTTATAAAGATATTTTATATTTTACAAATAGAAATTTATTGATTTTTCAGAGAAAAGAAAACAAGTTTCTAGAATTAGATGGCAAATGACCATTTTCCCCCTGCCATCTAATATATATTCACCCCTTCCTTTTCTTTTTCTTCTTCCCTCACCCGGTTATCTCTCTCTCCCTCTCTCCAATCTCTCTCTCATGTCTCACCTATTTTCGATTTTAAACCCAAGATATTGAAGGGTTTTTCTTCCTTTATGCATATATATGGATGCATGTTGCTATATTTGAGTTTTTAGAAAACCCCAAGTTGGATTGTTCGGGTTCTTTTGTTCGGTTTTGGTGAAATCAAAAGGGGGACTTTATTTTGTATGGTTTTTGATGATGATTGTGTGATTGCATGCTTGTTTGTAGAGTCAAAACCGATTCATAGTGGAGCTTCCATTGGAAACCCCGAAACGAGGCACCACCGTGCTTTGCCACCTTCGGCGGTGAACCTCCGGTGAGCCGACGGGGACGATGATGTATATGAGTTCGAGAAAATACATAAACCTTTGTTTTTAAACTTGTTTCCTTGCATGCATATTAAGTTTTAGTTCAAAAAAAAACTCGTGTTTAGTTTCAGTTTTTAAAAAGAAAATGGCTCGAATTATTTGATTGATTTGATGAGATTCACGGTTTTGATTTGTATGGCGTATTTAAGATCGATTACGTGTTCGTTGATGATTTGTTTGGGTGATTCTAGACTAGTTGTTGCATGCATATGTTTGTTCATTGGTGTTAAGTCAAAATAAGATTTGGATTTAGTTTAAAAGTATGTATGTAAATGTTAAGTGGTTGCATCTTGATTTTATTTGATTTTGTCATATTGTTTTGGTTCGAATTTTTATTAATAAAACGGGGTAATGAGTTGTTTATCAAGGTTAATTGATGTTTGAGTGATATAAGAATAATCGGATTGAGATTTTTTAAAAGTTAAGGACTTTCGCATGTTAGAATGTTGGAACTGGTCAAGTTTAGGAACCTCTTTTGGTTTAAATTTTTATAAAAAAATGGTGGAAAAGAATAGCTTTAAGGTTGTATATAATTTGTACGTTTTGAGTCATATATGATAGTTTGTTTGGTTTAAGAAGTCGACTTGCATGTTTAGTAGTAAAAGATTATATGATCATGAGATGCTTGGTTTATGATAAAAGTCAAATGTTAAAAAATGTATATAAATAACTGATTACGATTAATTGATGTGGTTGATTGTATTATAAGGGCAAGAATAATTATGAGTACGTTATGCCCGTCTGTTAGTACCAAAGTATCATAGAAGGGGGGGTTGAATACGATACCTACAATATTTTTTGATTCGTTACAAGTTCTTCGTTAAAAGTACGGAATCAAAATAGACATAAAACAATTCGAGGAATATATTATTTTATTAATATAATCCTTGAGGTTGCTACAATCTAATCAATGAATTGATTAGCTACAATAAATTCAGCAGCATAATTTTATGTTTACAAGCTTAATAAATGAAGTCTTTAAAGGAGCTCCTGTAAAACAATTTATGTTAGCTGAAGAAGATAACCAAATAAATTAAATTCATTTGCTGCTTTGTAGACTTCAATTTTCATTGGACAAGTGGTATAATTGTATCCACACATTCCTTTCAATTGTTGCATTTGTAATCACCAATAACATAACCAAGTAGTTACTTGCGACCTTTGTCTGCTGTGTAGAGAAGCAGTTACTTGCGACCCTGAGGAGCAAGTAATTGCCTTAGCCAAATTCTGCCTTTGAGACTTACTTGCGACCTATCTCTCTCTGTTGGCAAGTTAGTTGCAACCTAGATCACTAGTATCAACTTACCTGCGACCTGGGAGAATAAGCTATCTTTACTTAGCCACTTTTCCCTACTTTGATAGTTACTTGCGACCCATTACACTAGAGCAAGAGTTACTTGAGACCTAGTGTACTACTGTAGGATTTTTCCTTATTCAAAAACATCCCCAACACTTACTTGCGACATGTCTTTCCCTGTACAGGTTACTTGTGACCTATTACTTCTAGGAGGATGCATTTTTCCTAAGTCACAGAGTTACTTGCGACCTACCTCTCCCTGTATGAGATACTTTCGACCTAGTTATCTTGGAAGAGGATTTTTGACTTAGAAAAATTCTTGTCTTCAAATAACTATATCAATATTGATCTTTCTGAATTACTGAATTAAACCCTTTCTGATATGCTGATGCTTGGTGTACTGGTCTGGTTCACAAACAAGTAATATGAATTGATTTAATTCAATTTCCTTTGTAATGTGGAGCTGATACATCTTGGTTGATTATTCATTGCTTCAATCACTGAACGCTTGATCTTTAATACTTCAAATCAAATCATGTAACTGATACTGGAAGTCCTTTGATGTCTTATTCTTCATGAAGGCTTGAACATATTAATAAACTTCTTCCCATGACTTGATTGTGGACTTGGAGAGTCACCTGCATCTTTTGATTCTTTGTGTATATCCTGTCTTCATCATCAGGGTTCCCGTGCTTCACAATTTAATATTATTTATCTGTTTCTGTTACATGTTGAGTTATAATTCCTTGATTACATATTACGTTAAATTATGCTTTACAATCTCCCCATATTTGATTGTTAGAGTTCGACAAACAAATCCCTAAGGATAACTCAATTGACAATAAGAAAAAGTATAACCTCAAAACAGATAAAGATATTAAATACATTTGGGATTACATATTTAATTCCAGATTTCTTAAATTATAAATTACAAAGAAGTGTTCCTCTTTCCTGAACAAATTATCTAGGTCTTCTTTGTCTTTGTCTTCTTGAGCTTCTTGCCTTGACTACCTTCTCCTTCTTGAGTGGATTGAGTCTGAGCAGACTTTCTCTTGGTAGCTTTCTTTTTTAGGATCTGTTGATTTTGTTGAATCTGGGAGAGATGATCCTTTGCTTCTATTCAGAAGGTCATCCATTCTATCTTCGACCAAATCATGAGCTTCTATTTCAAGTGCATTAATGGGAGGTGGATTATTCAGCTCATTCAGCATCATCTGAAGATATTTGACTTTGGAGCACTTAGGAACAAGTTCAAACAACATTGTAGATCTTTTTGACATTAAGAAGACTGTTATCCTTTTAGGATGTCCTCGTACTCTTTTGGTGTCGTTGATCGATTCTTCTTCCACTACCTCATCAAGTATCTTTATGATTGGATTCAAAGCAATCTTGTCCTTCTTACATGTAGAGAGTTTGACATCCATTAAGGCTTGATGTATTGCTTCTGATCCGCTTGTTCTGAAATCATTGAATTTGATCTTTGCTTTATTAATCTGAAAGATTAGATCCTCTTCACTATTAGTGTTAATGATAGGTTCATTATCTTTTAGAAGATTAATTTCCGGCTCTCCATTTATGAACACCATCTCAAGATAAGATCTGTTAAGTTTCTTCATGTCCTTCTCTGAATCCCTGATCATTTTGTCATTGAGCCTATAAGCATATAGAACTTCAGTGCTCTAAGATCCGCTTCTGATCTTTTGACTCATGGTGCTTCCAGTTTTGCTCTTTTGCTCTTGAGTTGACTTTTCAGGAAAGTGAGTTGTAGAAAATGAATAGATCTTATATGTTGATCAGACATGATGATGTTCTGCATTCTGCCATCTACAAATACTTTGATCACAAATGGAAAAGAGAATGCTTGAGGAGATACATCCATCATCATCTTCCGAAGCTTGTCTCTGAAGTATTCATTCTCATTCGATTTCAACCAGGGGATTTTTGATGCTAAGACAAACAGTTTCACAATATATAGCTTCTTCAATACACTAGTAGAGATCTTCATTTGGAGTCCATCTCTATGATTGACAGTGATTTTCCATCCATTCTTTAGAATATTCACAGTGGTACCAGTGATTATCCTGTTAAAATGATCATAGAACTCATGAATATTGGGATAATCTACTCTGTACTTCTCTACAATATTTAGAAGATTCTTGTTATCAGGGTATAGCTTATGATAACTTTCAGGTTTGTCCATTTTCCTTTTTATCTCATCCCATTCACTTCCTCTCCTGTTATCCAGAAGATATGATTCTCTTGCTTCTCTGGATTCCCTTCTCTGTATTGCTCTCTGCACTCTAGCTCTTGATCTTTCAATATCTCCTTGAATTTCTTGATAAGATCGATTGAGCTTTTCCGACAATCCATAGAACAAACAGTCATCTAAGAAGGCATCTTCATCTTCAAATTCTTCGTCATCAAATATAACCTTTCTCTCTTACGTCATCACTTCTTCAACTCTGGGTTCATAACCTTTAGGAACATCGCTCTCATCTATTTCTCCTTCCTCCAACTCATACTCTGAGAATAGGGGCTTCGAAGATCCCTCAAAGTCGTAATGACTTTGCTTAGGTGATCTTGTTTTGATGTTGATTGTTCCCCTGAGTTGAAGAACTCTTCTCAACATCATGTCTTGATTTTAATAGCACGCTTTCATCGATCCTCTCTTCTTCTTCTTCAGCCTTATCTTATAGAAGCTCATCTCCAAACTCATCAAATCCAGAGTCAGCTGCTTGAATTAAGTTCACAGCGGCAACTACCTTTTCTTGCTCCACCCATTTCTCACCCTAAGTTGTATTATCCTTCAGAGCTGGGGTTGATTGAGCAGGCAAGATCAAGATAAAGATCTCTTGAGCAGATGGTTCTGAAACAGACACTTGCTTGTTGACTGAGGTCTTTGGCCCGGTACTGGCAAGAGCTATTTTAGTGGAGACAGGGATTGGCGCTCTCTTTGGCTCAATATTGAAAAATGCCTTTCCCTTTCTTGAGTGAGAGAGAGATTGATCTACGAATTCCTGTAAGCTAACAAATTATGCTTGTTGAAGTTCAAGTTGTTCGGAAAGACGTGCAATCTGGTGATCCCTGACAGACAGTTCATCTTGAGATATTGATACTTAAGAGCCAGTTGTTCTTTGAGATAGCTATCTTTAAATGCTAACTGTTCTTCAAGGTAAGATTTTGTTACATACTGTGACATGTCTATAAGTGTAGTTTGGGAGGTAAGTGTAACGACCGAGAAATTACGCTTGTATTATATTATAATAAAGATAAATTATGTGTATTATTATGTGATTAAAGGTGTTGAGTCATTAAACCCTAACTACTATGTGTTACGAGTTGTCTGTTTTGATCCAAACGTGTTTTGGATATTTATTGAGTGTTTTATCGTAAATTATATATTTTATATCAAAACCCGTTCAGCTCAAACAGTGTTTTAAAAAGCCCGTATTTCAAACAAAATCATTGGCCCTATTTTGCCAAAAACAACCTATACCATATCGATATTTTGAACCCCTAGACGTTTTACAAATTTACCTCTTTCGTGAAAAATGACTTTTCCGGACTCCTTCGGGTACCAAAAACCCCACAAAAATCACATTTTTATTTTTATATGATCATGAAATTATCGTATCTTATTTTTCTTTGCATTTTTGTAATATTCACAATTTTTGGGAATTTTTGATATTTATTTTATATTTATTGGATATTTAAAAATTCATTATTAATACCCAAAAATTATAAAAATTGGGGCCAAATATTTTTATTAGGTGTGTAATTAGCCCCTTAATTTTATTTGGGGGTATTATTTTGCATAAATATAAATAGCTAATTATTAGTAATTAATTAGTTAATTAATCATAAAAAAATCAGAAAAATCAAGAAAATCCCTAATTCTCTGAAATTAGGGTTTGGAGTTCTTGGAATCAAACCGGATTTTGGAAGTGTTTCTGTGCACCAAATCAAACATGTAAGTAATGGTTGTGAAGCTTTTTCTATTCCCTATTCGTTTATATAATTGATTTTAGTGTTTGGATTCTCGATTTTTAATTCATAATTTTCGGTTTATTTGTTGAATTCGGGTTTTAAGATTCAGTAGTTGTTTGATGATTGTGTTCATGGGAATGGATAGATCGTCGAATATGGAGTCAAACGGCACCGGTTTTGTAAAATTTGGTCGAGATTTTTGTGTAGTCGGAGCACCGCCGCCGCGGGCGGTGTTCTTGAACCTCCCGACGTCGGGGACGGCGAGGACGGAAGGAGGACGAAGGGGGGAGGTCGCCTGGGAACACAGGAAGACGAGGCTGCATAAGGAACGATCAATATCGCCTGAATCGTGGCGTCATTGTCGTTTTTGCTCGCCGGAAAAAACCCACCGGAGCAACGCCGGTGGGGCTGTTCTTCATCAACCCGGAGTTGACCCGGTTTCGACCCAAGAAACGACCCGGGCTTGATCCTTAAAACCCTAACCCCTTTTCTTGTTGTGTGTTTCTGATTTTTAGTATTTATTTTATTTTTCTAAAATCAGAAAATTATTTTAGTAATTCTAAAAATTAAATAAAAATTAGATTTAAATTCTGAAAATTATTATTAATAATTTCTGAATTATTTTATTAATTTAGAAATTCTAATTTAATTATTTAATTAATTATTTAAATATTTATCTAATTATTTATTAGTTATCTAATTAGTTAATAAATAGGTAATTAATTAATAAATAAGTAATCGAATAATATGATTAATAACTCGATAATTAGTTGAATATTACGAGTAACTCGTATCTATACGAGTAATGATTCGATAATTAGAATTATTATTCGAGCGATAATTTATTCAAAGAGTGTCGTAATAATTATTCGTATCGAATAACTAAATACAATTAATTAATTAATCGTACAAGATATAATATTAATAATAACAATAGTTCTGTAGTTATTCAAGAAATGCGAGTAGCTCGTATTTATACGAGTAGTTAATCATTGAATTAGATTATGGTTCGAGTAATATTTATTTATTCGATAAATAGCGTATCAGTTAATTGTGTCGATTGGTTATTTATAAATAATCGATCTAATCAGTAATAATAATTTGTAAATAATTATAATAAATTGTAATTAATCCTAATAATTAGGGATTAATTATTTTAAAATACAATAATTATTAATTAATTATATAAAATTATAATTAAGGAATATTTATTTATAATTAATTATTTATAATTATTTATTAAATAATTAAATCTTGTTTAATTCATAATAATTTAACCGTTAGTCCGATTTGAGTGAAACGAAGACCCCTAGACTCAGAAAAATGAAACGAATCCAATAAAAATAATTGTAAGTCATAATTTCTTTCAAAATAGGGTTGTCTTGTATTAGTTAATGGTTTATAGACCCTAATAGGGGTATAATCGAGTCAAATAAATCCCGAAAAATTGTAATAAAATCAGATAGGGTCAGTTAATACATGTATGAGTCTAGTATCGATTCTAAAAATATTTATAACTCTAAAAATTAATTATGTGCCTTATGTGCTATGTGCTTTACGTGATTATGTGAACCATACGTGCTATATAATTATATGTGTATATATGCGAGTTAGATAGAAACACATGGGTAGATTGATAGGGTTGCGTAGTATCAATTCGAGATACGCGTATGTCGTAAGTTATCTAAACAACTATTTTTCTATGATTGGTTCAGTGTCAGCAAGGCCGATCAAGCTAGAGACAGAAGGCGGTGAGTTGAACCAGGTTAAGTACGCGCAAGACAAGTTTTTCCCCTATTCAAAATTCAGAATAGTGAATTATATCCTATTTTTCCATATCAGTTACCTTTGATAATTCTTGTTCATATACACTGTTACACAATTATTGAATCTTGTTTCTATTTCATTTCGATTCTTGATTTCTCCCAATTTATTGAATCCTTTATTCATATTTCTATACTTTTACCCTTGTTACATATACTCGGATATATCCTGATGTTGGGATACATCAAAAGCATTCCGATTGTTCCGGATACTCAGCTTTGGACTGGATGGTTACGATACGGGCTAAGTTTTACCCAGACCTTTAATTTGTAGGCCATAGTTGCCTGAGTACTCCTTATGTTGGTTGGGTCTATGCAGTTGGGTATAGATCCGCACTGTATCCTGACCGATCAGCAGGTTATAGTGCATATGTTGGTTCTTATTTCCAGTCTTGTTCATTTGGTACTCGCCAGTATTGGCAAATTATCATTCTATCCAGATACAGATGGTTGTTCAAACCAGCAGCTTATTGGTTCACTTATTCTTCTCTCTTTATACTATATATATATATTATTGCAGGCTTGTTGAACAATTTTGGCTCATCCCCTTTTATTGTTATTCCTATTATTTTACAGTTAAGGTAGAGAATGAAACCCATCAGGACCCGCATAGTCAAGAAGCGAGTCAAGTAGCGGGACCCTCTTATACCAAGAGTGTTCCTCCCTATTCCAGAAGAGAGTTTTGAGCTACCAGATCAGGTGTAACAGGATAAGTAGTAATGTTGGGTTAAATAAAAGTTTTGTGTGTTTTGAATAAAAGTTGTGTGGTGAGAATGTAGATAGAATAAAGTTTTGTAACAAAGAGAGTTCTTGAGACAGATTGTTTTTATTTGGGTTTGTAATAAAGTTAGTGTGTGATTCTTGTTTTCAACTCTTAACCTTAACAGATCATGAGTAGCAGTAGTTCGGGGTAATTATTATATTTATATTCCGCTTGTGCAGGTTTAGTTTGTAGTTGTTATTAATAATGCCCCAAATCTCTACCCCGGATTTGGAGGGTGTTACAGTTGGCATCAGAGCTTAGGTTTTGACCCTTGAAAACAAGAACATTAGGATTAAGATAAGATTGGAAGATCGTACAGGATAGAAGTAAGAGTGTTAGGATTGTTTGTTTATGTGATTAGAAGTTATGAGTTTTAGGATTGTGATTTGATTGTTCTTGTGTTATTATTGTTATGTATATTAGATGGCTTCTTCGTCATCGTCTACGGAGCGGACCGAGACAGATCCAGTGGTTGCACCAGTATTGGCACAAGTATCAGTGCAGATCTTTCCTCCATTACCACCACATCCACCATTGCCACCTGGACCAGCACCAGAGATACCCCCTCCACCAGAGGTACCAGATTTTGCAGATTATTTTCCATATTTTGAGCCGGAGATACCTGATTTTCCACCGTTAGAGTTCCCGGTGTTCGATGTTCCTGACATGGTTGATATTCCACAGTGGGAGGATTTAGAGCCTCAGATTCCTATGCCACCAGTTGAGATTCCAGAGATTTCACCGATAGAGCATGAGTTGGAGCCACCAGTATATGCACCCATGGAGCAGCCTGTTTTATTTCTCGCACCGCTAGCTATCTATACCCCTGTGCCCGGGGTATACCAGTTTTCACAGCCGGAGTTCATGGATGAGGTAGTAGTAGATGAGCCATAACCATTACCTTCTCGAGGTTCCCGCACGGATCTTCGTGAGCATCATACAGTTACATATTAGCGTTTTCAGACAGAGAAAGAGGAGAGGGTCAGATGGCAGGATCAGTGTAGAGAGATCCTTGGGTTGTTTGAGACACAGACGGATGGTCCAGTTCGAGCACTTCACCCAGACTACATATTGAGAGAGAGGCTATGCCAGATTCACAGATTTGGTTCTCAGGAGCTTACTGACCTGAGGCAGCAGGACATTAGTGTAGAGGCAGCATACCGCAGGGCGATGAGACTTACAGAGACAGTGTTAGAGGCTTTGCAGGTGGAGCTGAGCCATGTGCCACCAGGATTCTGATCTTAGCAGATGGAGGAGTGTTGTATTTTGTATATATTTTTGTAGATAGAGGCAACGTAGTATTGTATGACTAGTTTGTATGAGTGTAGCTACTAGTTTTGACTGATAGCAGTAGCGGTATGACTGACAAATCATAGACTTTTGTATCAAGCATTGACACCTGCAGCTGGTGTCCTATCCATATATATATAAGATAAACTTTTTCACGTTTTCTTTATTTCATTTTTCTAGTCATTTAAGCATTTATATTTATTTCACTATTTTACTGTATCATATCTTAAAATGATGTTTTATTTACGATCATATTGTACCCTTTATGTTTTCAAAATTTTTAAAATTATTTTAAAAAGGATTTATTTAAACATCGCAATGTTTTATTTATTTAGATATTTAATAAATTGTTTTCTTTCCCCACATCAATTGTTTTAACGATGTTTTAATATTATAAAGACTGTTTCTATTCCATAACATATGTTTAGTATATTGTTATTATTATTAAGAGAACCCATTGTTTTATTATCAGAAAGATGGCACCTAAAAGAAAAGCACGACCCGACTCGTCTAACGGAAATACCGAGGGCCAAAATGATAATAATCAGATGAATCAGATGTTTCATCTCATGCAATAGCAGATGTTGATGATGCAACAACAGATGCAGCAGCAACAACAACAGTTTCAACAACAAATGCTACAGCAAGCCGCTCATCCAGAACATCAAGTACCACCAGCAGCACCTGTAGTTACTTTCAAACAATTCCAATCGGTAAAGCCTCCGGAGTTTGCCGGTTCCACAGATCCTACAAAGGAGAGAGCTTGGCTGAAGGTGATAGAAAAGACTTTTACGTTGGTGAAAGTTGAGAAAGAACAGAAGACGGATTTTGCCAGCTACTTTCTGAAAGGCGAAGCCAATTACTGGTGGGAATCGAAGAAAGCTTTGGAAGGGGAAGGTGTGGTGATCTGGGATAGATTCACTGATCTTTTCCTGGAGAAATATTTTCCTCGCTTCATGAAGAATCAGATGGAGATCAAGTTCCTGGAACTGAAGCAAGACAACTTATCGGTCGCAGATTATGAGACCAAGTTCACTGAATTGGCCAGATTTGTTCCTGAGCAAGTGGATACGGATGAAAAAATGGGCCAAGAGATTCCAGCAGGGACTGAAACCATGGATTCGTAGCAGGGTAGCTGTATTTGAGCTGACGACTTATACGGCTATTGTTCAGAAGGCCATGATCATTGAAGGTGAGAGTGAAGCAGCTCAGAAAGAGAAGGGACCAGGAAATTCCCAGAACCGTTTCAACAGAAGGCCGGGATTTCAAGCCCGGGGAAAAGTAAATGCCAGGAGACCAGAACAAAATAACCAGAGGATGGGTAATCGACTTCCCGCCCCAACTCAGTAAAGACTTATCCGACCGCCTATACCTGATTGCAGAATATGTGGTAAAAAGCATACGGGGATTTGCAACAAGCCAAATGTCATGTGTTTCAAGTGCAAGCAAAGGGGACACTACTCTGGAGAATGTACGATGGGAAGAGCAGAGGTCACTTGTTTCCAGTGTGGAAGAAAATGACATATTGCAAAGGACTGCAGAGGAGTTGCAATGGCCGCTAGTATTCCAAGGGTTTTAGCATTACCTCCACCTCCACTACCACCACAAAATCAGCCCAGGGCAAGGACTTTTAACATGTCAATGAAGGAAGCAGTACAGAGTCCGAATGTGGTTGCAGGTACGCTCCCTGTGAATTCTGTAAATGCTTTAGTATTGATTGATTCAGGAGCTACTAGATCTTTTATTTCTGAAGATTTTATCTCTAAGATAGATTATGATATTCAGTGGTTAGATGAAGTGCTAGTCATAAAATTAGCAAATGATGATCAGGTTATGGTAGATCGAGTATACCCAGGTTGTGATGTTGAGATAGGGAGATGTCATTTCTCAGCTGACTTGATACCTTTCAGGTTAAGAGAATTTGATGTTATTTTAGGAATGGATTGGCTAGCTAGTAATAATCCTCTGATTGATTGCGCAAACAAGAAAGTGAAATTACAGACTGAAGAAAATACAACGGTAATATTTAAAGGTGAAAAGCAAAGGCAGAGATTCTTAACAATAATGCAGATGAAACGATTGCTACGTCAAGGATGTCAAGCTTACTTAGCTTACGTGTTGAATACTGACAAAGAAAGCCCGAAGATTGAAGATATTCCGGTAGTTTGTGAGTTTCCCGATGTCTTTCCTGACGAACTTCCAGGACTTCCACCAGATCGAGAAATCGAGTTCACTATTAATTTGGCGCCAGGGACTGAACCAATTTCAAAAATTCCATATCGAATGGCACCTGTTGAAATAAAGGAATTAGCAAAGCAGTTGCAAGAACTTCTCGACAAAGGAATTCTAAGGCCAAGTGTATCCCCATGGGGCGCACCAGTATTGTTCGTGAAAAAGGACGGTAGCATGCGACTGTGTATTGATTATCGTGAACTAAACAAGTTAACTATCAAGAATAAATATCCTTTGCCTCGCATCGACGACTTATTTGATCAACTGAAGGGAGCAGCATGGTTTTCGAAAATTGACTTACGATCAGGTTATCATCAGTTAAAGATCAAGGCAGAAGATATTCCAAAGACTGCGTTCAGAACGAGGTACGGACATTATGAATTTCTCGTGATGGCTTTTGGACTGACGAATGCACCTGCAGCATTTATGGATTTGATGAATCGAGTATTCAAGAAGTACTTGGATAAGTTTATCATTGTATTTATTGATGACATCTTGATTTATTCAAAGACGGAAGAAGAACATGCAGCGCACTTAAGAACGACATTGGAGATATTACGAAAGGAGCAGCTATATGCGAAATTTTCGAAATGTGAATTTTGGTTGAAGGAAGTGCAATTTTTAGGACACATCATTAGTATTAAAGGAATTCAAGTGGATCCAGCAAAGATTGAAGCTATTTTAAATTGGGAAAGACCAAAGACGCCAACAGAAGTTAGAACTTTCTTGGGATTAGCCGGTTATTATAGAAGATTTGTTAAAGACTTTGCAAAGATAGCCACACCATTGATGAAGTTGATGTGAAAGAATGAAAAGTTCGAATGGAACGAGAAATGTGAAGCAAGTTTTCAAGAATTGAAGAATCGACTAGTAACTGCACCTGTGTAGGGATGGCAATTTGTACCGAACCGATGGATACCCGATCCGTACCGATCCGATCGGGTTTTACCGAACCCGAATATTTCGGGTTTGGATTCGGGTTCGGGTTTGATTTTTAAACCCGAACCATTTTCGGGTCGGGTTTGGGTTTAAGGCATACCATTCCGAACCCGACCCGAAAACCCGAAACCCGTTCCGTTCCGATCCGAACCCGAACCCGATCCGAACCCGAACCCGATCCGAAACCCGTGTTAATATATAAATAATATATATTATATTTTATAAGTAGTAATATAATATATAATATAATACATTACTAATATTAGTACTAAAAGATTATACTTTTTACAAACTATTGCATTAAAGTCGTTTAAATATGTTTTTAGCAAGCATATTTAATACAATTATACTAAAGGTCAATTATTTCACTAACAATTTTATTTATAGAGGTATAATCCATTGTCTTCTCTGAACCATATAATTCAACCGCAAAAATTTCAATATCGTCATATTTATGAGCACTTTGCTCAAATCTGATCCTAGTAATTTTTCACTAGAGTTTGTGCAAATTAAGGTGTAATTTGATAATGATCTACAAACCCGAACCCGAACCGAATCCGAACCGAACCCGATGGCTTCGGGTTCGAGTTTAGTGGTTCGGGTTTTTCCGGGTTCGGGTTCGGGTTTGGAAAAAATAATCGGGTTCGGGTTTGGTTTTTGCTAAACCCGTTTCGACCGACCCGATTGCCATCCCTACATCTGTGCTTGTTTTACCTGATGATCAAGGAGACTTTGTCATATATAGCGACGCTTCGTATCGAGGACTCAGATGTGTTTTGATGCAACATGGAAATGTGATCGCATATGCTTCCAGACAGTTAAAGCCGCATGAACAGAAATATCTGACGCACGATCTCGAGCTAGCAACAATTATATTCGCACTGAAGCTTTTGAGACACTATCTATACGGCGAAAAATATGAGATTTATACGGATCATAAAAGCTTGAAGTACATTTTCACCCAGAAGGAACTTAACAAGCGACAGCGACGTTGGCTAGAGTTAATCAAGGATTACGACGTTTCAATCAATTATCATCCAGGCAAGGCCAATGTAGTAGCAGACGCGTTAAGTCGAAAGGAATGATTGAATCTGTTAACATCTTCAGAGGACTTAATCAAGGAATTCGATAAATTAGAGATTGAAGTTCATATTCCAGAAAACTCTACTGAAAGGATTTACGCTATGACTTTTCAGCCGGAACTATTGGTGAAAATAAGAAGGCGTCAGGAACAAGTAATGGACCAGGATATCGATAATTTGACAGGAGAAGAGATTACCAGTTAGAAGGATACTAAAGGAATTTTTCGAGTTGCTTCGAGGATCTGGATACCTAACGTACCGGAATTAAAAGCGGAAATTTTACAAGATGCTCATAGTTCAAGATATTCGATTCATCCCGGAAGCACAAAGATGTACAGAGACCTGGAGGAAAACTTTTGGTGGCCAAATATGAAGAAAGAGATAAAGGAATGGGTCAGCAAGTGTTATACGTGCCAAAGGGTGAAAGCTGAACATCAACGTCCGAGCGGACTGTTACAACCACTAGATATTCCAGAATGGAAATTGGAACACTTAGCCATGGATTTTGTATTGGGACTTCCAAGGACAAAAACAAATCATGATGCAATTTGGGTTATCATTGATCGATTAACGAAGTCAACACATTTCCTTCCGATCAACGAAAGGTTTTCACTGGACAAGTTAGTGCACTTATATCTCAAGGAAATCGTAATGCGTCATGGAGTACCCGTATCGATTGTATCGGATCAAGATCCCCGTTTCAATTCAAGATTTTGGAGACAATTCCAAGTATGTCTAGGAACCAAATTGAACATGAGTACTGCTTATCATCCACAAACGGACGGGCAAAGTGAAAGGACAATCCAAATAATTGAAGATATGCTACGTGTATGCGCAATAGACTTTGAAGGCAATTGGGACGAGTACCTACCGCTAGTGGAATTTTCTTACAATAATAGCTATCAAGCAAGTATCGAGATGCCACCTTATGAAGCCCTATATGGAAGAAAATGCAGATCGCCTACATGTTGGGATGAAGTTGGAGAACGTAAGATTCTAGGTCCAGAACTGATTCAGCAGACCAAGGAAAAAGTAGAACTTATCCGCAAACGACTTGAAGCAGCGCCGAATCGACAGCGTAAATATGCCGATCAATCCAGAAAAGATATGGACTACCAGGAAGGAGAACATGTATTACTAAAGGTATCACCATGGAAGGGATTAACTAGATTTGGAAACAAAGGCAAATTGAAACCTCGCTATGTTGGACCATTTGAAATTTTGAAGAAATCCGGGAAGGTTGCGTACGAGTTAGCTCTACCACCCCATATGCAGCATATTCACAACATATTTCACGTATCTATGCTTAAGAAGTACAACCCTGATACAAGGCATGTAATAGAATATGAACCAATAGAACTTCAGGCAGATTTGTCATATGTAGAGCAGCCGATAAGAATTCTAGATCGGCAAGAGAGGGTATTAAGAAATAAGTCTGTGTCATTAGTGAGAGTTTTGTGGAGAAACCCAGTGGTTGAAGAATCAACCTGGGAGCTCGAAAGTGAAATGTTAGAAAAGTATCCTCAGTTATTCGCATAGTGTGATTCTGAGGACAGAATCCTGTTAAGGGGGGGAGAATGTAACGACCGAGAAATTACGCTTGTATTATATTATAATAAAGATAAATTATGCGTATTATTATGTGATTAAATGTTTGAGTCATTAAACCCTAACTGCTATGTGTTACGAGTTGTCTGTTTTGATCCTAACGTGTTTTG
This sequence comes from Apium graveolens, assembly GCF_009905375.1. NCBI lineage: Eukaryota > Viridiplantae > Streptophyta > Magnoliopsida > Apiales > Apiaceae > Apium > Apium graveolens. The sequence continues at coordinate 242,083,189 of NC_133654.1, forward strand.
GATATTTATTGAGTGTTTTATCGTAAGTTATATATTTTATATCAAAACCCGTTCAGCTCAAACAGTGTTTTAAAAAGCCCGTATTTCAAACAAAATCATTGGCCCTATTTTGCCAAAAACAACCTATACCATATCGATATTTTGAACCCCTAGACGTTTTACAAATTTACCTTTTTCGTGAAAAACGACTTTTCTGGACCCATTCGGGTACCAAAAACCCCACAAAAATCACATTTTTATTTTTATATGATCGTGGAATTATCATATCTTATTTTTCTTTGCATTTTTGTAATATTCACAATTTTTGGGTATTTTTGATATTTATTTTGTATTTATTGGATATTTAAAAATTCATTATTAATACCCAAAAATTATAAAAATCAGGGCCAAATATTTTTATTAGGTGTGTAATTAGCCCCTTAATTTTATTTGGGGGTATTATTTTGCACAAATATAAATAGCTAATTATTAGTAATTAATTAGTTAATTAATCATAAAAAAATCAGAAAAATCAAGAAAATCCCCAATTCTCTGAAATTAGGGTTTGGATTTCTTGGAATCAAACCGGATTTTGGAAGTGTTTCTGTGCACCAAATCAAACATGTAAGTAATGGTTGTGAAGCTCTTTCGATTCCCTATTCGTTTATATAATTGATTTTAGTGTTTGGATTCTCGATTTTTAATTCATAATTTTCGGTGTATTTGTTGAATTCGGGTTTTAAGATTCAGTAGTTGTTTAATGATTGTGTTGATGTGAATGGATAAATCGTCGAATATGGAGTCAAACGACACCGATTTTGTAAAATTTGGTCGAGATTTTTGTGTCGCCGGAGCACCGCCGCCGCGGGCGGTGTTCTTGAACCTCACGACGTCGGGGATGGCGAGGACGGAAGGAGGACGAAGGGGGGAGGTCTCCTGGGAACACAGGAAGACGAGGCTGCATAAGGAACGATCAATATCGCCGGAATCGTGGCGTCGTTGCCGTTTTTGCTCGCCAGAAAAAACCCACCGGAGCAACGCCGGTGGGGCTGTTCTTCATCAACCCGGAGTCGACCCGGTTTCGACCCGAGAAACGACCCGGGCTTGATCCTTAAAACCCTAACCCCTTTTCCTGTTGTGTGTTTCTGATTTTTAGTATTTATTTTATTTTTCTAAAATCAGAAAATTATTTTAGTAATTCTAAAAATCAAATAAAAATTAGATTTAAATTCTGAAAATTATTATTAATAATTTCTGAATTATTTTATTAATTTAGAAATTCTAATTTAATTATTTAATTAATTATTTAAATATTTATCTAATTATATATTAGTTATCAAATTAGTTAATAATTAGGTAATTAATTAATAAATAAGTAATCGAATAATATGATTAATAACTCGATAATTAGTTGAATATTACGAGTAACTCGTATCTATACGAGTAATGATTCGATAATTAGAATTATTATTCGAGCGATAATTTATTCAAAGAGTGTCGTAATAATTATTCGTATCGAATATCTAAATACAAATAATTAATTAATTAATTAATCGTATAAGATATAATATTAATAATAACAATAGTTCGGTAGTTATTCAAGGAATGCGAGTAGCTTGTATTTATACGAGTAGTTAATCGTTGAATTAGATTATGGTTCGTGTAATATTTATTTATTCGATAAATAGCGTATCAGTTAATTGTGTCGATTGGTTATTTATAAATAATCGATCTAATCAGTAATAATAATTTGTAAATAATTGTAATTAATCCTAATAGTTTGGGATTAATTATTTTAAAATATAATAATTATAAATTATTTATTTAAAAATATAATTAAGTTATTTAATTATAATAAATTATTTATAATTATTTATTAATTAATTAAATCTTGTTTAATTCATAATAATTAAACCGTTAGTCCGATTTAAGTGAAACGAAGACCCCTAGACTCAGAAAAATGAAACGAATCCAATAAAAAATAATTGTAAGTCATAATTTCTTTCAAAATAGCATTGTCTTGTATAAGTTAATGGTTTATAGACCCTAATAGGGGTATAATCGAGTCAAATAAATCCCGAAAAATTGTAATAAAATCAGACAGGGACAGTTAATACAAGTATGAGTCTAGTATCGATTCTAAAAATATTTATAAGTCTAAAAATTAATTATGTGCCTTATGTGCTATGTGCTTTATGTGATTATGTGAACCATACATGCTATATAATTATATATGTATATATGCGAGTCAGATAGAAATACATGGGTAGATTGATAGGGCTGCGTAGTATCAATTCGAGATACGCGTATGTAGTAAGTTATCTAAACGGCTATTTTTCTATGATTGGTTCAGTGTCAGCAAGGCCGATCAAGCTAGAGACAGAAGGCGGTGAGTTGAACCAGGTTAAGTACGCGCAAGGCAAGTTTTTCCCTATTCTAAATTCAGAATAATGAATTATATCCCATTTTTCCATATCAGTTACCTTTGATAATTCTTGTTAATATACACTGTTACACAATTATTGAATCTTCTTTCTATTTCATTTCGATTCTTGATTTCTCCCAATTTATTGAATCCTTTATTCATATTTTTATACTTTTACCCTTGTTATATATACTCGGATATATCCTGATATTGGGATACATCAAAAGCATTCCGATTGTTCCGGATGCTCAGCTTTGGACTGGATGGTTACAATATGGGCTGGGTTTTACCCAGACCTTTAACTAGTAGGCCATAGTTGCCTGAGTACTCCTTATGTTGGTTGGGTCTATGCAGTTGGGTATAGATCCGCACTGTATCCTGACTGATCAGCAGGTTATAGTGCATATATTGGTTCTTGTTTCAAGTCTTGTTCATTTGGCACTCGCCAGTATTGACAAATTATTATTCTATCCAGATACAGATGGTTAATCAAACCTGCAGCTTATTGGTTCACTTATTCTTCTCTCTTTATACTATATATATATTGTTGCAGGCTTGTTGAGCAATTTTGTCTCATCCCCTTTTATTGTTATTCCTATTGTTTTATAGTTAAGGTAGAGAATGAAACCCATCAGGACCTGCGTAGTCAAGAAGCGAGTCAAACAGCGGGATCCTCTTATACCAAGAGTGTTCCTCCCTATTCCAGAAGAGAGTTTTGAGCTACCAGATCAGGTGTAACAGGATAAGTAGTAATGTTGGGTTGAATAAAAGTTTTGTGTGTTTTGAATAAAAGCTGTGTGGTGAGAATGTAGATAGAATAAAGTTTGGTAACAAAGAGAGTTCTTGAGACATATTGTTTTTATTTGGGTTTGTAATAAAGTTAGTGTGTCGTTCTTGTTTTCAACTCTTAACCTTAAAAGATCCCGAGTAGCAGTAGTTCGGGGTAATTATTATATTTATATTCCGCTTGTGCAGGTTTAGTTTGTAGTTGTTATTAATAATGTCCCAAATCTATACCCCGGATTTGGAGGGTGTTACAGTAAGTGTCTCACAAAATTCTCGCAATGGTCACTCAACACTTTGTCACTCGGTTTAGGGGTTTGTGTTTCACTCACCCTCACAGATACACTCTGCTCATAGCTCCGAGATCCAGAAGATGTACCTGCAGAAAACACTAGAGCCATCCTTAAGAAGGTCAGCAGTGGTGCAATGGGAGTTCGCGATTCCTGATCCTTGTACAAGATAAGTTGCATGTCATCTTGAGATGACTGGTCCAGAGTTGGAATCTCTGGGAGGATCACTGAGGCTGTCATATATGGCATCTGTTCCTCAGCTTCCTCGAGTGTCGGTGAAGACACTTTCCCCGTATGCTCACCAGTTGAATCTGGTTCATTGCCAATGGGTTTCCGATCTGCACCAATTTCGGATCCCCTATACGTAGATGCATCCAGGTTTATTAGTCTTGGGGAGGTAAGTGTTGTGCTAGATGTGGCAGTGATTACAACACTCTCTCCTAACACTTGTGAGGGCAGATGATCTGTTGAAGGACCTTAAACATGATATTTTAACCATAATATGGTTGAATTCCCTATTTCCGACAATACATCCTCACCAAATAACGCTCTTCTGATTGACTCATGTGCTTCAAGAGCTTGAAGATTTGAGAGTGTGTTTGACTCATTACAGGATGTCGTGGCCGACAGGCGAATTTCAATAGACCCACCTTGTTGAGAAGATGGATCCAATAATTGTTTATGTGTCTTTCCAGCCATTGTATCCTTTTGGGAAGATAGATGGGAAGTTACAGTTGTCTCAGTGGGGATACTGCTTTACTTCGTTGAAGACAGAGTTGTGGGTTCACTCAAAGTACCTTCCTTATTTGCTGCATCGTGTGCAGTTTCTCCCTCTATACTCATAGGATCCTCATACTCCAGGGTTTGGGATAAAAGAGTTTGAGATGCGTTTATTTTCGATAGAGGGTGGTTATAAATTTGCGGGAAAATAAACTCACTGCCTCCTGATAGTAATTGCTCTCAAGCAAGTTGTGTGTGAAAGTCACCAAGATTAAGTGAATAAATATCAACTAAATCATCAAAAGTAGTGCTCATAGAAGATTCATTCATACCTGTGAAGTCTGGCGTGTAAATATTTATCTCTGATTGATTAGGCTCAGCTTCTTTTTGATGTTCAACAGTTATAGGTTCTTGGTCAATATCCATTAGTTGAGCGTCAGGATTAGGCTGAGGATCTGCATCATGTCCAGCCTCTGCTTCTGCATCATCCTCATTTGCAGCATCAGGTTCTTGATTATTAGATTCATGATCATCTTCAGTCTCAGAGCCAGGTTCTTGAGCAATGGAGTCAAAGTACTCTTGCATAAAGTTTGTCACATGAATGGGGTTGTTGTTGGAATAAGGAGTTTGTCTGTTCAGTTTACCCACCATTTTTTAGGATAAGACTTGTGAATTTTCCAAATTATCACTGTGAACCAAGGCCTTCTAAGCTTCTGTGAGCTTAGCATTGAGAATAATCTGGAGGAACCTAACATATAAGATGTAATCATGTTATTGAGCTTGGTTCTTCAGTATATCTTTCATGAACAGACGTCCAAAATTGATTCGAATATTCTGAGCAACAACCACTCCAACTAGCTTCATGAAATGTGTTAGTCCATGAAATCCACCAGTCTTGGAAGACAGACAGAAGGACAGAATGTTAAAGAATAAGTTCCAAGGTTTGGGTAAATGACTTTTGTTAAAATGCTTTGGATACTTGTCATTTGGCATGGTGCTTCTTATTCCCTTGAGGAAGCTAAAGACTTCATAGTCTCTTGGTAAAACATCAAAATCATCCCGAGGAAAATGAAGATGTTCATTGAAATCATCCTCAGTGATTAGTATCATTTCATCTTCAATGGGAAACATGAAGCTTAGTTGAATGTCATCTAATGTGTCCAGAGTTGTGGTGTGAACGAGTCTGAAGAGCTCAACATTTAATTGTACATTAGTAGTTAAAGCATAGTGCACAATCGAGTGCTCGTTTAAAAATCAAATATAATTTACAAAATAGCATATATGAGCTGGATTACGATTTATAACCGAGACATAATTTATTTTAGGTATCATAATATTATTCACCAATTTAATTAAAAAATGAGAATAAACTTTTGACCGTAAAATAAATTTATCGTGCACTTAAAATAATAACTAGATACTACTATGCAAAATACACAAATTTATGCGGAACAATTATGCAACAATAAAACAGTAGAGAGCAAATAAACAAAGTAACCAAATAAGCCAAAGCCAACAGTGCCTTAAGTTCACGAAAACCACAAACTGAGATCTTTCAAATTAACCGGTTAAAATGTATTATTTTACAGTCAAAAGAAAGGTCTAGTCATGGGCTTCACAAATCTGTAAACAAAAGAAAATTTGGCTGAGTTTTTGGACTGTTTTGATTGATTAAAAATATGGTTCTCTCTTATCGCCCTTACTTGCAACTTGTGAGTGTTTGTGTGTATATATATATGAGGCTGAAAAGAAATGAATAAACAGATATATATATATATACCTCAACAAGCCACCAAAAACTACTAAGGTAGTTACTTGCGACCATGTTTACTATAGGTCGCAAGTAACCTAAGCAACTACAGAAAAGGTTAAGTAGTTACTTGTGACCTCTTTGAGGTTATGGTCGCAAGTAACCTGATAGAATATATAACCTTAGAAACTAGTTGCTTAGCTACTTACAAGGGACTCAGGTCAAGTAACTCCCCTTAGAAAAATCTAAGTAGTTACTTGCGACTAGTATCCCCTGTGACACGAACAATCAACAAAAATTTGTTCAAGTATTTACTTGCGACCTTTAGTGCCCTGTGGTCGCAAGTAACTCTATACTTGGAGAATAATTTTGTTACTCATAATTTTATTCATAAAAATACAATCATTATCATTAATTTGGATAATATTATATTTTCATGAAATATAAATTATGCTGCTAATTACCAATTAACTTTAATGAACCTATTTAAATATTAAATAATTTAAAGTCCACTAAAATTAATAAATCACATCTTTGATTTATTACAATTTATGATTTTATCATTGAATTGATAAAGTCTCAATTAATTAAATCAAAGTTATGCTATAATATTTTAATCATAACTTAACCAATAATGATTAAATTATTTTCAAACAGTTTATTAACATAAGTGTGCTAAAATATTTATCAATTAGATACAAGTACACAAATATTTGAAATACAAGAAATAAATGATGACACATAAATTCACATGTCCTTAAAATATCGACATTAAATAACAGGTTAGTTTATTTAAGACAAATTGCAGTTATTGACTTCTAATTTATTAGTTAGAAAGATTTAACATCCCAAGTTCACTAACCAACTTAGAGAAAGTGTTTTCATCAAGCGGTTTTGTGAAAATGTCTGCAATTTGATCCTTTGTGGGTACAAAATGTAATTCCACAATGCCATTGGTGACATGCTCTCTGATAAAGTGATACCTGATATCAATATGCTTTGTTCTTGAGTGCTGGACTGGGTTGTTTGAGATTGTTATGACACTTGTATTGTCACAGAATATTGGAATCTTTGATACCAACAGACCATAATCCCAGAGTTGGTTCCTCATCCACAAGATTTGAGCACAACAGCTTCCAACAGTTATGTATTCAGCTTCACCAGTTGATGTGGATACTTAGTGTTGCTTTTTGCTATGCCAGGATACCAATCTTCTTCCAAGAAACTAACAGCTTCCTGAAGTACTTTTCCGGTCAATCTTACCACCTGCAAAATCTGAGTCTGTATAGCCAACTAGGTTAAAACATGTATCTTTACGGTACCAAATTCCAAGATTTGGAGTCCCCTTAAGTTACCTAAATATCCTCTTAACAGCTATAAGATGAGACTCTTTAGGGTCAGCATGAAATCTAGCACATAAGCATGTTGCAAACATAATATCTGGCCTACTTGTTGTGAGATAAAGTAATGAGCCTATCATACCTCTGTAGCTTGTGATGTCAACTTTCTTACCAGTTGTCTAGATCAAGCCTAGTGGTTGTTGGCATTGGAGTCTTTGCCGGAGTTGAATCTTTCAGATTGTACTTCTTGATAAGTTCTCTGATGTACTTGGATTGATAGATGAATATACCATCTTTCTTTTGACTCACTTGTAATCCAAGAAAGTAGTTCAACTCTCCCATCATGCTCATTTCATACGTACTCTACATTAGCTTAGAGAATCTCTTGCAAAGATCATCATTAGTCAAGCCAAATATAATGTCGTCAACATATACTTGAACTAATATCATATCAGATTTATACATTTTGTGAAATAGATTTTCATCTATAACACCTCTAGTAAAACCATTTTCAAGTAAAAACTCAGAGAGAGTGTCATACCATGTCCTTGGAGCTTTCTTAAGACCATAGAGAGCTTTGAATAAAAAATATATAAATTCAGCCATATTTGGATCTTCAAAACCTGGAGGTTATTCCATATACACTTCTTCTTCTAGCTCCCCATTCAAAAATGCACTCTTCACATCTATTTGATAAACCTTGAAATCTGAATATTCTGTGAATGCCAAAAATATCCTGATTGCCTCAAGTCTAGCTATTGGTGCATAGGTTTCATCATAATCCATACCCTCTACTTGAGAGTAACCTTTAGCTACCAGTCTGGACTTGTTTCTCATTACAATGCCATTTTCATCTAACTTGTTTCTGAATACCCACTTAGTGCCTATCACTGACTTATCCTTTGGTCGGGGTACTAGCTTCCATACCTTCTGCCTCTCAGACTGATTGAGTTCCTCTTACATAGCAATAACCCAATCTGGATCTTCAAGTGCCTCATCCACTTTCTTAGGTTCCATTTCTGAGAGAAACCCTGAAAAGTGACATTCATTATGTGTGGCATGTCTAATTCCCACTCTTGTGTCAGGATCATCAATGATCAATTCAAAGGGATGGTCTATGTTCCAAGCTCTTTGACGAGGCATATAAGATCTTGATGTTTCCCCTTGTTCAACATGATGTTGAGTGTGAACTGTAGATCCTCTTCCTGCTCCCCCTGAGTTGCTGCCACCATGACTTGAAGATTATGATCTTTGACTAGTAGTTCTTGAAGGGGTTCCTGTATGATTATCATAATCATTATTTCCACCATTACCACCACTTGATTCAACATTGCCATGTTCTATAGGTATAGCACTATCAATCTCATGTTCTTATACATCCAAAGGATCATCTGAAAGATTTTCAAATTCCAGAGATTCGGAATCCTTTTCTCTTTGCAGGCATGCCAACTTGGTGTCATCGAACATTACATTAAGGCTTTCAATCACCTTATGATCAGTAATCATATAGACCATGTAAGCTTTAGATTCCAGAGAGTAGCCAAGAAATATGCCTTCTGCCGCTTTAACATCAAATTTTCCCAGATGCTCATTTCCTTCCTTTAGCATAAAACATTTAGCTCCAAACACATAAAAGTATTTCAGTGTTGGTTTCTTGTTAGCCATAATCTCATAAGGAGTCTTTTCATGATCTTTATTAATCAGGGTATAATTTCGAGTGTAACACGCGGTGTTGACAGCTTCAACCCAGAAGTAGGTAGGAAGTCTTGATTCACTTAGCAGTCGTTGTTGCTTCAACCAAGGTTCGATTCTTCCTTTCTACTACTCTATTTTATTGTGGAGTTCTTGGGGCTGAGTATTGTCTCGAAATACCTTTCTCTGTATATAATTCATTTAGAAATGCATTCTTGAACTCTGTCCCATTGTATGATCTGATCTTTCTGACATAAAATTTCGCTTCCAACTCAATCTTCTTTATATGATCAACTATCAACTATGATGCTTCATCCTTTGATTGCAAGAACAACACCCATGTGTACTTGGAGTAATCATCGACTATCACTAAAGCATATATTTTCCTTGATGGTGACAACACATTTACTGGACCAAATAAATCCATGTAAATTGACTAAAGAGGTTCAGTTATGCTTGTCATTTCCTTGCTTTTGTGTGATAATTCTTTGACTTCCCTTTTTCACATGCTTCACAGAGTCCTTCTTGAGAGAATTCCATCTGTGGTAGTCCTATCATCAATTCCCTCTTAACCAGAGAGTTCATTTTCTTGAAGTTCAAGTTCGAGAGGTTCTTGTGCCATAGCCAACTTTGTTCTGAGGAAGCTTTGCTATAAAAACATCTCATTACTCCATCACAGGTAGACTTCAAGTCAACTACAAACAGATTACCTTTTCTTACTCCATGTAAAGCAAGCTTCTCATCTTTCCTGTGAGTGATTAAACATCTTTCTGGTTTAAAATCAACATTGTATCCTTTATCACAAAACTGACTGACACTCAGAAGATTATGCTTCAATCCTTCCATAAGAGAGATGGTTTCAATGATGACATTCCCAAGTTCCAAATTGCCAAATCCCTTAGTAAATCCTTTAATGTCATCTCCAAAGGTGACTATAGGGCTATCTTTCTCAACCACACATGTGAGCAGGGACTTTTCTCCTGTCATGTGCCTAAAACAACCATTGTCCAGAATCCACATGATCTTTTCCTTTCATACCTTACCATGCAAACACGGATTGATTAAGAAGACTTTGGTACCCAAGCTTTCTTGGGTCTTGAAGGTTTAGGGGTAGAAACAGAATCAACAAATGAAACCTTAACAGGCTTAGCTTTCACTTTGACTGACTCCTTCTCAGTGCCAGTCTTAACAGAGTTGTCAGACTTAGAGATAGGAGGTAGTATAGTCTTGGCCTGTATGTGCTCATTACTCATGCTTATCTTAGTGTTAGTGCAAGTGCTAGCAGTTGCATGAAAAGCTTTAAAATATTCAGACATGGTAACAAATACACATGTAATACGACCAACTATGCCACAGGGCTTATAAAAACTAGGCATGTTAGGCATGGCAGGCACACTAGAAGTTACAATAGATTCTACTTTAGCTTTTATGTATGTATATGTAAGGTGTGCAGCAGAATTGCAATTATTACATAACTTTCTAGATGCAGATGAGGAAGATGCAAAATCAGATTTCTTATTTACACCTACCTTTCCATTTTTGTTCTTCTTAGCCTTAACCTTATCACTCTCACCAGTCTTAGAGTTATCTATTGGGTCCGGTTTCTTAAGTGTGTCAGATTCTTTCCTATCCACCTTATTACCTAGGTCAGCTTTGGATTTAGCTTTACTAGCTGGAGCCTTAGGAGTCTTAGGGGATTCCTCTACCTTCTCTTTCTCTCTGTCCTCAGCAATCAATTCCTCATTGATTAGCAAACTTATTCATCCAAAGGTTCTGAAACAGACTCAGTGAACAACAGAGATACATCATCCTTAATGACATATGGTACCTTTTCTGAGACAAACATGTTTATCTCAGATGCACCACTATGCTTATTACAGTTCATCTTAGAATAGTCAAGTAATATTGAAATCTTAGATTTAAATTTTTGACTATCTATTATCTCCTTCTTAGTCAAAGCTGCATTCTTAAAAGCCTGTAATTTCTTTTCTAAATCAGCAATTTGGGTTCTAAGAATGGTTTCTATGTCTGCGTTGCACTTAACCTTATTCTCTAGATATTCATTCTTTTGTTTAAGGTCTTCTAAGCCAACTACAAGCAATTCTAGTTCTTCATTTCTAGAGTTTAAACTCTCAGTTTTAAGAACTAGCTTATCATTTTTAAGTTTAAATACAAGCATGCTTGTATGAACATTATACAATTCTAAAGTAAGTTCATGCATAGTAGTTTTGTATTCAGACACAGACATATCAATAGTGGTAAGTTCAGGAACCTGAGATAATTGTGGTGATTCCTCTGCAGAGTCTGCCATAAGAGCTAGATTCATATACTCTTCCTCTTCATCCAGATCAGTATCATCCCAGTTTTTTCCTTCAGCAATGTACGCTCTTCCCTTTTCCTTAACCATATAAGCATTCAGCTTCTGTTTCAGCTTCTCATTCTGCCTCTTCAGATCTTCATAAGTTTCCTTCTTTTCATAGGAATCTTTTCCTTTAGCTGCCTTGGGCTTTCTGCAATCAGATGCAAAGTGCCCTAACTTATTGCAGTTGTAACATCTTATTTTGCTCTTGTCTACCCAACTTGACTTGTAGCCTCCTCTGGAGCTTGACCCTGATGAGTAGCTTCCTTTCTGAAATCTCCCTGATGAACCCATTAGTTTGTAGTTGGGTTTCCTTCTGAATCTAACATGACTAAATTTTGCAGCCATGTATGCCATAGATTTATCCTCCAACTGTTCAAGTTCTTCCTGAGTGTAAAACTCACTTTCATCCTCTGGCTCACCATGAGCAGTTTCAGCTACAACAATTTCCTTGATTGTTGAGGAGGGTGCAACTTGACTTCTTGGGTTTCAGATTCACGAACTACAAGTGCAGTGGTTTTTGCAAGTGTCGTACTGTTATTGTCACTAGAACCAGGTCCATAGATAATAGCTCTCTACTCTTGCTCTAGTTCATGGGTTCTAAGCTTTCCATAAATCACATCTAGAGACATGGTTTAAAATCATCTCTTTCCCTGATTGAAGTTCTCTTTGACTTCTTATGTACTTTCCATCAAAAAGCTTAATGGTATCCCACATATCATTTGCACTATTACTTCTCAGAAGTTGATGGCTCATATCATTATCGATCGATTCTACAATTATAAGTTGAAGGCTTGTGTCCAGATTTATCAACTCCTTGTCAGTCTCCGTATATTTAGATAGATCCCTGGGAGTGGATGAGGAATGAATTCTTACACCAGTTGCAGTAGTGGATTCAACAACTACTTCTACCGGGACATAAGGGCCATTCAGTAATATCCCAATATAAAGTGAATTCGGAGCTTTCATAAATAGCATCATCTTTTTCTTCCATAGGTTGTAATTATCTCTGTCGAATGGGGGAACCTTGATACTTCCAATTCTTTGGTTATTAATTATCTTGGCCGAATTAAAATTATTTAAAGTTCAAAAATTTTAAGAAATGAGAATTTTTGAAAATTAAAAAATTTCAAGAATTTTTTCAAGAACTTGTTTCTTTCTCCGGATCTTGATTTGTATGTCAATCAACAAGCTCTAATACCAATTGTTAGTCCCAAAATATTGTAGAAGAGGGGTTGAATACGATACCTATAATATTTTTCGATTTCTTACAAGTTCTTTATTAAAAGTACAAAATCAAAATAGACACAAAATAATTCGAGGAATATATCATTTTATTAATATAATCCTTGAGGTTGCTACAATCTAATCAACGAATTGATTATCTATAATAAATTCAGCAACACAACTTTCTGTTTACAAGCTTAATAAATGAAGTCTCTAATGGAGCTCCTGTAAAACAATTTATATTAGCTGAAGAAGATAACCAAATGAATTGAATTCATTTGCTGCTTTGTAGACTTCAGTTTTCATTGGACAGGTGGTATAATTGTATCCACACATTCCTTTCAATTTCTACATTTGTAATCATCAATAATATAATCAAGTAGTTACTTACGAACTTTGTCTGCTGTGTATAGAAGCAGTTACTTGCGACCCTGAGGAGCAAGTAATTGCCTTAGCCAAATTCTGTCTTTGAGACTTACTTGCGACCTATCTCTCTCTGTTGGCAAGTTAGTTGCGACCTAGATCACGAGTATCAACTTACTTGCGACCTGGGAGGATAAGCTATCTTTACTTAGCTATTTTCCCTACTTTGATAGTTAGTTGTGACCCGGTACACTAGAGAAAGAGTTACTTATGACCTAGTGTACTACTGTAGGATTTTTCCTTAGTCAAATACATCCCCAACACTTTGCTAGCTGAGTTATACTGAGCTTTTGGTTTCCAATTGTTGCTGTTGTAAGACTGTCCCTTGTTCTTGAAAAACCTTGTCTTCTTGACTCTTATATTGGAAAATTTTCTAGCCAGGTAAGTCATGGATTTGTCCATTTCATCTAGTTCATCCAAGGTGTAGTATTCACCTTCCTCCAGTTCCAAAATAACTTGCTTCTGAGGTCCTTTCTTCTTTTGTTCCACTGCTTGAATAACTGAAACTTGATCATCTTGCTCATCTTAACTTTCTTCACCGTCATGTACAACCAAGGCACTGGAACCATCAACCATATCCATGGTTTTCCTTCAATGACTTTCTTTACAGCATCTCAAGTTCATAAGTTTTCAAGATTTCATACAGAACTTCCAATATCATTCTGCTTAGATCTCTTCCTTCTTTAATGGCTGATATCTTTTGTTCAAGACGGTCAGGAAAAGCTAGCAGGAACTTCAGGTTAACCTCCCCAACTTCATAATATTTATCATGCAGCTGCAAGTCATTTATTAATTTATCGAACCTCTCAAAAACTTCAGTAATTTCTTCTTTAGGCTTTACCATAAATCCCACATACCGAGACACCGGTATTCTCCTTTGGTTGGATCTAACTTCCTCTGTACCTTCACATAAAATATCTATTTTCTCCCAAACCTGTTTAGCCGTGTCACAGTTGACAATGTTGGTGTACATAACATTGTCAAGTGACTCTATCAGAATTAATTGTAGGCCACTATCTAGAGAGACTTTCTCCTTATCAGATTCAGAGTATTTTGAAGGGTCTCTAGGTGTATAATGAGCTGGGATGACCATGTATCCATTTTTAGATTCATCTACCCTTTCTATGGGGGTAAAAGGGTCATTCTTGAGAATCTAGATATATAATGGGTTGGTCATCCTTATGAACATCATCATTTTCTTTTTTCAGAGTGTATAGTTGATTCTGTCAAAAACTGGTATCTTAATACTGCTTATCTTCTGTGCACTCATACTTCCAAGATCTTTATCTATTTTCTTTCAGATTTTGCTCTGATACCACTTGTTAGATATTGAGGACAACACAGGGGGGGGGGGTGAATATGTTTTCTTTATTTTTAGGTTTTTTCAAACTATTTGGATATGGTGAACAAAGCAGTTTAACTTGTAGAAATATTGTGTTTAACAGAATCATTAAAGCATGCACAACAAACACAGTATTTTCAAAACTCATTTAACTTTGTATTAAAATTAAGTATGTCTTACTACAAATTTTCGGGTTCTTTGTAAGTAAAGAACTCGGCTTCTTTCTTGAGAGAGTACAAGAAAAACTAGATCTGTTTATTACTCTTTAAAACAAAGGACCGATGTTTACTTTATAGATTAGTAAACACAAGTTTACACAACATGCAATAAAATGTACTAAACCCTACTTTAAGTCATATCCAAAGCTTTCCATTTATGGCTTAGTAAATCTTTACAAATCCTGTAGGTCTGTGACCTTCCTTTGTCAGTTAATCTTGGCCCTTGATCTTGCACTCTTCAAGCTATTTTTGTAGACTTTTCAATCTAATTGATTAGATCATTTGTTGATTGATAATCTTGAATCTACAACTTGTTTGCATTCTATACTTGAGGTTCATATCGAGATTTCCAGTTTGTTGTATAGAGAACTTACATCTCGATAAGTATAATGGCTTATCGAGATCTCTGAGTTCTCTATAAGTGTTTTGACTTGTCGAGGTCTCTGAGTTCTCTATAAGTGAACGTGGCTTATCGAGGTCTCCAAATCTCAGCATGTAGAAATGACTTGTCGATATCTCTGAGATTTTTATGTGCATTTTGACTTGTCGATATCTCTAAGATCTCTAATGATAAATTGACTTGTCGATATCTCCAAACTTCATTTTAACTTGTCGAATCTCTGAGTTCTCTATATGCATAAATGACTTATCGATATCTCCAATCTTTACATCTTCATTTGACTTTTCGATATCTCTGAGACTTCTTTATAAGCTATTTTGGACTTCTCGATAAGTCATTCGGGAGTTTTAGAATGGCTTCTCTATATGACTTGATCTGTGACTTGTAGATATCTTGACTTAGAACATTTTTTCTAAAATAGATTTATTCAACTCTAAGCTTCTTCACCTTTTCTATGAGGCATGATCTTGTTAATCTTCTTCCAGAGTTTATTCTAAGGCTTGAGACTGTTTACAGAAAAATACTCCAGTATGATCTTTAACAGTTTTACAGATTCAAGTAATATAATACAAAATACAGATTTAGACTATCATACAACTAAATATTAGGGTTGTCAATGTGACTTAGTCTTGTTATAGTACATGCATATCTTGCACAACAGAACTAGATTGTTAGGTCACACACACACACTATAGAAGGGGGTTGAATACAGTGTTTGTTACAATCAAATCAAATTAAAAACACAAGTAACAGAACACAGATTTTATTCAATATAATAAACTCTGTTACAATATAACTGTCCTCTCTCAATGATGAACAAATATCGAGCTGCTAGGGTTACAATGAATAATAATATCGATCAAGATAACACATATAGTGTAAACCCTATACTGTGTTTATATAGACACATTATTACAAGATAAACTTCTAATTGATATCGAACATAAGTCTGCATCCTAAAATATATCAATTAGTTATCTTTTCCTCCAAGTATTCTATTCTTCATTGAATTCTTCTCCATGCATATCTCTTCTTATGTTTGTCTTGATCTTCTTTCCTTTCAATCAGCCGCCTTCCTTATCTGAACGTCTTCTTAAGTCCTGATATTATCTCCTAATAAATATCTTCTGATAACTTAAGTTCTGATAACTTAAGTTCTGATATCTTAAGTCCTGACTTCAGTATAAGTACTGATTTCCAGTTAAGTACTGATTTGTCCTGTTAAGTAAGATCTGAAAACTAAACACAAATCATATTAGACATGACATCACAAATATATCTAACAATCTCCCCCAACTTGTAAATTAGCATAATATACAAGTTTAACAGATATTTGATGATGTCAAAAACATTAGGTACAAATGCATGAGAATTTGACTAGATAACTACAACTTACAGTCCTTACAGCTTTACCATCCTTAAAATCTGATATCAGCTTCAGTCTGTATATCCTTCAGGATTTAAGCAGTTGTAGATCTTTGTCTTGGCTTCAATTTCTGATCTCTTTGATGACGGGAGTTGTTCTGAGATAGTTCTTCAAAAGTGTTCTCTCAGCATATTCAAGTTCATTGACCATCCTCCTTTTTGCATTTTTCAGTTCAACTGTATCTTCACCAGTTTGAAAGATAGCATCCCTGAGATCATTTATTTTAGCTTTTCTTATATCCTGATCCATTCTGATGATATAGGCTTTATCAGACTCTAGATTGAATTCAAGTCCCTTAATACCAGAAAATGTAGTGATGATTTTTGTAGTATTAGGCTTCATTTCAACAATATCTCCACTATGAGATCTGTGCCTAGGACATTATGGGCTGTCAGACTTTACAGAGTAAAGCCTCTTCTGTCTTTGAATATTTGATTTTAAATAACCTGCAGCACCATCGGTTGATCTGTTTTTCACTTGAAGTAGAAATAGAACACGTTCCAGTTCTTCAAAATACTTTAATGGAATAGCATTCTTCATGATCTGGAATACCCTCCCATCTGTCATAAAGTATAACATGATATCTTCTTTCAAAACAGAGTGGCAAACCATTTGTACAGATTCAAGTTGATTCAATCTTTCAGGAGTTGCTCCTACTCCTGGTTCACTTAAGGAAGTTGGATCATTGGTAGTGTTGTGTATTCTTCTTTCATCAGAACTACCCAATCCTGATTTGTCTCTTGCTTCCTTTCCTTGAACAACTCTTGCTTCAAAACCACTTGATGTAGTCTTCAAAGGTTGAGTCTGTTGTGTTGGGAACCACGGACTTGGGGTGTTACTACGTTTTACGATAAAGATTACGAAAAGAAGATTACCTTGTTAATGGTTGATTCCACGCTCTTCTATTATATTCCCAAATTCCCTTGAGCGAAGTGTGGCCTCCGTCTTCTCAAGTTATCCTCTCTTCTTGCTCCTTGGTGACTACAATATGTTTTCACACAATTGCCAAGCAAGAAGAGAATAAGAATATATATAGGCTACAATAGGGACCATGGATAATTAGGTTGGGCCTTCTAATTACATCTTGAGCCTAGTCCAATGTAATTAAATATTAATTCAATCCACTAAAGAATTAATATTTGCACTACCTTTCCTAATACCGTAATTTAATTAATTCGGTTCCAATATTATTTACTTATTAAATTCCCCATGTTTAAAATATCATATATCTATTAATTAAATAAATTACTGATAATTTATTTAATTAATATCTTTTATCCTTGATCATCCACTCAACCTTTATGTAATTATGCCAGAATAAATTCCACCTGCAGGGTTTCACATAATTAAATCTTTTTGAGCTTTCAAGGGGACATCATTAACCCGAATATTATCAGGACATGGATTCCTTCAATAAATAATATCCACCATGTATATAATTCCATCACCCAAAATATAATGATATAATTCAAAAGAATTATTTCATATATAAATCAAAGCATGTAAATAATATACACGTGTCAATTACTATTTCCGGATTAAGAACCTAAGCATTAATAATAATATAGAATCTTAGTTCTCCTTCTTAATCAGTATTAAGGGAACAATTCTAAATTTGATCCTGTTCAATATACACAAAGTATACTAGCATTATTTATTAGTCAATATAAACTAATCTAAATAATACTACAGCCATACCAGTGGATTGTCCAACACCACATGTGCTGTGAACCTTATTATATTATATAACCGTATTTAACAATCTAATATTCTGTATCCCATTTGATACTAGATTGTTCACAATATATAATATTAGACAACATGTAAACATTCAAATGATTCTCAATTAAACTGGCCAGAAATAAATGTATATACTTCAAATAAATATTTTCAGTATACACTAACAATCTCCCACTTATACTCAAAATATTCTATGTGTATATCAGTGTTTATTTAATCCACTATTACATAAAAATCTATGTGTCCAACCATACAGCCTCCTTGGCAGCCTAAGAGGCCGCCACGTACTCGGCCTCCATGGTGGAGTCTGCAATGCATTTCTGCTTTACACTCCTCCATATAACGGCTCCACCTCCCAAAGTAAAAACATATCCCGAGGTTGATTTCCTCTTATCCATATCTGATTGGAAATCTGAATCAGTATATCCCAAAGGAAATAGATCTGAGGCCTTGTAAATTAACATATACTCCTTAGTCCTTCTCAGGTACTTGAGTATAGTTTTTACTGCACTCCAATATTCCTGACCTGGGTTCGACTGATATCTACTAACCATGCCTACATCAAAGCAGATGGCAGGCCTCGTACATAACATAGCATACATTAAGCTTCCACATGCTGAAGCATAAGGAACTGCTTTCATGCTCTCTATATCCTTAAGTGTCGAAGGACACTATTTTTTAGATAGAGCAACTCCATTCTTAAAAGGTAGAAAACCTTTCTTAGAGTTCTGCATGTTAAAACGAGCTAATACTTCATCAATGTAGGGCTCTTGAGATAAAGCCAACATCCTTTTCTTGCGATCCCTTATAACTTTGATCCCAAGGATGTATGCCGCTTCACCTAAGTCCTTCTTGTCAAATTGTTTGAACAACCATGCCTTTACTGATGACAACATCTCAATATTGTTTCCAATGAGTAAAATGTCATCTACATATAGTACTAGAAAAACCACTGCATTACCTTCACTTCTCTTATACATGCACAATTCGCTTGGACTTTGATCAAATCCATATGACTGGACTGCCTGATCAAAACGAATATTCCAGTCTCTAGAAGCTTGTTTAAGTCCATAAATAGACCTCTTAAGCTTACATACCAGATGCTCTTGGCCTTCCTTAATGAATCCTTTTGGTTGCTGCATATAGATGGTTTCTTCAAGACTTCCATTAAGAAAAGCTGTCTTGACATCCATTTGCCAAATCTCATAATCGAGATGAGCTGCTATAGATAAAAGAATACGGATTGACTTAAGCATGACTACCGGTGAAAAGGTTTCCTCATAATCGATACCTTCTTTCTGAGTATACCCTTTCGCAACAAGTCTTGCTTTCCAGGATTTCACCTTTTTATCTAATCCCCTCTTTTTCTTGTAGATCCACTTACATCCAATAGGTTTTATACCTTTGGGTGGTTCCACGAGCTCCCAGACCTGATTAGAATACATTGATTCTATCTCAGATTCCATCGCCTTTTGCCAAA
Source organism: Apium graveolens (assembly GCF_009905375.1). Classification (NCBI taxonomy): domain Eukaryota; kingdom Viridiplantae; phylum Streptophyta; class Magnoliopsida; order Apiales; family Apiaceae; genus Apium; species Apium graveolens. The sequence goes on from NC_133654.1 coordinate 242,102,783, forward strand.
GATCTGCATCTTTGTCTTGTACTGCCTCTTCGTATGTACGGCGATCATCATCATGTTCACCAGAGACCAAGTCTGAAGACTCTCCCAAAAACATGAATCTATCAGGCTGTTGAACAACCCTCCCACTACGATGAGGCACTGGTGCGGTATTAGTGACAGGTTGTACATTATGTTGTGGTTGTTCTACTTGTACTACAGCTTCATGGGTATTATTTGTCCCTCCCACTAGTTCCTCTAAAACGACACTACTCATGGGTTTGTGATTCATTATATATTCCTCCTCTAAGAATCTTGCATTGGTGCTAACAATGACATCCCGATTCTTCGGACTATAAAATAAATATCCTTTCGTTCCCATGGGGTAGCCTACAAACAACCTTACTTCTGTACGAGATTCTAACTTAGTCGCGTTCTTGTTCAGCACATGTGCTGGACAACCCCATATTCGAATATGTCTTAGACTCGATTTACCCCCGGTCCACAATTCTAAGGGGGTTTAGGAACCGACTTAGAAGGTACTAAGTTCAGAAGATAAGCTGCTGTCTCTAAGGCATGTCCCCAAAATGACTTGGGTAAATCCGAATAACTCATCATCGATCTAACACTCTCTAAAAGAGTCCGGTTCCTTCTCTCTGCTACACCGTTCTGCTGGGGTGTGCCTGGTGCAGTTAACTGGGATTCTATCCCATTTTCTGATAAATATTCCCTAAATTCTCCAAGCAAGTATTCGCCACCACGATCTGATCGTAGTGACTTGATACTTTTATTAAGTCGCTTCTCCGTTTTAGCTTTGTACTCTTTGAACTTATCAAAGCACTCAGACTTACGGTGCAACAAATAAACGTACCCATATCTAGAATAATCATCAATGAAAGTGATGAAATATTTATAACCACCTCTTGCTTGGATATTCATGGGTCCACATAAATTAGAGTGAACCAATTCTAACAGTTGTTTGGCTCTATTCCCTTTTGCCTTGAAAGGCCTATTAGTCATTTTACCTTCCAAGCAGGATTCACAAACTGGAAATGGCTCCACTGCCAATGAGCTTAAAGGCCCGTCTACTACCAGTCTTTGAATCCTCCTCAAGTTAATATGACCTAATCTCAAGTGCCAAAGATATGTTTGGTTCAAACTAGAAGGTTCCTTTCTTTTAGTAGAGTTAGAAGATGTGTTGTTCAATTCCCTAAATTGCAGTTGCAGTGCAGGTTGACTAGGATTAATTATATACAAATTGTCTTGCAATGTACCAGAACATATAATTCGTTTATTCATCATAATAGAAACATTACGATCCAAACAAACATTATAACCATCCAAGGCAAGTTTAGAAACCGAAATTAAATTCCTTCTAAAAGAAGGTACATAAAGACAATTGTTCAAAACCAAAATCCTATCAGAACCAAAAGATAAATGAATAACTCCTACTGCAACTACTGCTACTTTCGTAGCATCTCCCATGAACACGTATATCTCACCATCTCTAAGCATTATGGATAGTTGGGACCCCTGCATAGAATTACAAACATGATCAGTGGCTCCTGTATCTACACACCAAGTGCTCGTAGATATAGCCGCTATAAATGTTTCTGTAACTAGAGAAAGAGACATATCAGTATTGTTTGTCTTCTTAGGAAGAGGACAATCCTGTTTCCAGTGACCTGACTGTTTGCATCTGAAGCACTTTCCCTTAGGCTTTTTCACACCACCCTGAACTCCCACTGCCTTCACAGCTTTCTGTGTATGAGCCTTTTTCTTCTTCTTAATACCTTTCGGCTTAGAGGAAGAACCTTTCTCAGCCACATTCACTTGAACACTTTGCCGAAATAATCCTTCAGCTGCCTGAAGTTCTGTCAGCAGTTCCGCGAGACTATACTGCCTCTTGTTCATGTTGTAATTCAAGCGGAACTGCTCAAAACTCTTGGACAAGCTCATAAGGATAATGTCAATCTGGGTTTCCCCGTCAAGTTCAGCACCAAGGATCTCTATCTCATTCAGATGCGACATCATCTTGAGAATATGATCACTTACAGGTGTGCCTTCATCCATCTGAGTGTTCATTAAAGCCTTCATGGCTACTTTCCTAGCAGCCCTATTCTGATCTCTAAAAAGTTCCTTGAGATTAAAGAGCATATCCGAAGCAGTGGCCATAGACTGATGCTGATGCTGCAAAATACCCGACATTGCTGCCAGAATGTAACATCGCGACATCTCATCAGCCTTAATCCACCGTTTATAATACTCTTTCTCATCTTCAGGAGCATCAGCAGCAGGCTGTTCAGGCTTGGGTTCATAAGTGCAAAACTTGTACTCCTCAGCAGTCAACACAATGTCCAAATTTCGTTTCCATTCAATATAGTTAGGTCCGGTAAGTTTGTTATCCTTAAGTATGGTGAATAGTGGATTAAAGCCCATTTTATCCTGAGAATCATGCATAAAAACATCACATAAATAAGGGTGCATTAATTATTAAGAGCTATTGATTCCTCTAACAATTATTTAAAATTAAATGCACTAACATCTAAACACCATAAGTTTCTGGTACGCCACGATGTGTGACATGTATACCACCTAATTTTGTTTAAATGTTACTTCGGTCCTATTACTAAACAATATGCCACGTTGGGGTGGACTATATTATTTTTCATAGCTAAGTGTATACCATCATCAAATCTTAAATTATTCGAAATCTATGGAACTTGGTACGCCACGATGGGTGGCGTGTATACCTTCCAATATTCATAATTTTGCCTTGAATAGAATACTTCAATTCAATATTCATCAATGGTTTGATTTCCAAGTAGTGGAGGAGTCACATCGGTCTCGCTTAAAACCCACAGCCTTACAAGTTCGATGAACCCGTTTTTGACAAAATCGCCCCAAATCAGAAATAAAGAAAATCCGTATTTATTCCTTTTAAAATTTATTAATTTAAGAAGTTTGTTCTAGTAATTTCTATAACATTCTAGACACCATAAATTACATGCCACGATGGGTGACGTATATATAATTTATATTCGTCTTTATGTTAAATTACCTACAACCAATAATGGAGACCATGGGATTTAATTTCATATTAATTCCCTCTCCTACTTAGATTTTTTTTTATTAAAATTGAGGAATTTTAAAATTAAATGGGGCCCTATGTTGTTATAATTATGTCTAAACATGCATTCAAAATACACACATAATTTTAGCAACATATAACATTTAATTAAAGCAATAAATAAAATTTATGTCCATGTCGTCCTAATTAAGTTAAACATGCAATTTTAAAAGAATTACACACATAATTAACGACACACATAATCAATAAATTAAAGCAATAATTAAAATTTAATGGAAAAAATTAAAATAAATTTTCCACTATTATGACCCTTGAAAAAAAATCCAGCTCTCAAAAAAAATATGCCCCAAGCGCGCCCCGACGCCCCCAGCAGCCCTAGCAGCCCCAACAGTCCCAGCTGCCGCAGCAGCCCCAGCAGCCCCAACAGTCCCAGCTGCCGCAGCAGCCCCAGTTGCCCCAGCAGTCCCAGCTGCCGCAGCAGCCCCAACAGCCTCTTGTAATCACACAGCGGAACAAAAAACTACCGGAATTGATTTCCGATCGCACATAACTATTACAAAATACCCGGAATAATTACAAAAAAATAGATCTAATACAAAACTAATTTTGTAAAATCTATTCTAACACGATCAACCCTCGTGTAAATTACAACCACGATTAAACCACGTGGAAACCAAAACAAAAATTAACCACGATTAAACCACGTGAGATCCAAACACATAATTAAAATATACATGGCCATAATAGTGGATTAACAACCTGCATCAAAACCAATACAAGCAAAACACTATATACACGCATATATAATTACGACATGGACATTATATCATAAAACGTAGAACCCATTACCAGGCTCTTGATACCAATTGTTGGGAACCACGGACTTGGGGTGTTACTACATTTTACGATAAAGATTACGAAAAGAAGATTACCTTGTTAATGGTTGATTCCACGCTCTTCTATTGTATTCCCAAATTCCCTTGAGCGAAGTGTGGCCTCCGTCTTCTTAAGTTATCCTCTCTTCTTGCTCCTTGGTGGCTACAATATGTTTTCACACAATTACCAAGCAAGAAGAGAATAAGAATATATAGGCTATAATAGGGACCATGGATAATTAGGTTGGGCCTTCTAATTACATCTTGAGCCTAGCCCAATGTAATTAAATATTAATTCAATCCACTAAAGAATTAATATTTGCACTACCTTTCCTAATACCGTAATTTAATTAATTCGGTTCCAATATTATTTGCTTATTAAATTCCCCATGTTTAAAATATCATATGTCCATTAATTAAATAAATTACTGATAATTTATTTAATTAATATCTTTTATCCTTGATCATCCACTCAACCTTTATTTAATTATGCCAGAATAAATTCCACCTGCAGGGTTTCACATAATTAAATCTTTTTGAGCTTTCAAGGGGACATTATTAACCCGAATATTATCAGGACATGGATTCCTTCAATAAATAATATCCACCATGTATATAATTCCATCACCCAAAATATAATGATATAATTCAAAAGAATTATTTCATATATAAATCAAAGCATGTAAATAATATACACGTGTCAATTACTATTTCCGGATTAAGAACCTAAGCATTAATAATAACATAGAATCTTAGTTCTCCTTCTTAATCAGTATTAAGGGAACAATTCTAAATTTGATCCTGTTCAATATACACAAAGTATACTAGCATTATTTATTAGTCAATATAAATTAATCTAAATAATACTACAGCCATACCAGTGGATTGTCCAACACCACCTGTGCTGTGAACCTTATTATATTATATAACTGTATTTAACAATCTAATATTCCGTATCCCATTTGATACTAGATTGTTCACAATATATAATATTAGACAACATGTAAACATTCAAATGATTCTCAATTAAACTGGCCAGAAATAAATGTATATACTTCAAATAAATATTTTCAGTATACACATGTTGAGCTTTTATGAATCCTGGTAGTAGCATCTTTGAAGGTTTAACATGAGCAATGTTAGAGGTTTCCTTTTCTTTATCTTCTGATATCAAGCCAACTAGAGCTATGTCAGAGGTTGATTGTTTCACTGTAATATCAGATTTTACTAAGTCCTGATCTTGAACAACATGAGCTCTGTCAGAGGTTGTTTGAATATCCTTTTTATTCAAAATCAGACTAGTATCTTCATCATTAATTATTTCTTCATCCATGATTGGCATGTATACCTTTACAGGTTCATCAATTTTTGCTTTGCCCTTGGATCCTAGATCTACCATCACTTGTGATTTGGCTTTGGTTGCCTCAGAATTTGTCTTTTCCTTAATCACAATACCCTTAGGCTTTGGAAGTTTCTTTTCAACAATAGAAGCTTCAGACTTGAATTTGACATTTTCTGCTTAAAGTCTGGCTTCTTCTTCCTTTAGACTTTCAAAGTCCATTCCTGGATTTTTTTTAAGAAATAATCTCTTTGAAATTTCTTCATCCAGCTTCTGTAACTTAGGGTCTTGATAGTAAACTATTGTTTTCTTCCCCTTGAACTTCAGTTTCTGCATAAACTCTTGACTTTCACCCTGTATAGGAACATCAGGGTTTGTCAGAACTTGTTTACTAGAACTTATTCTTTTATCGGCATCAGAGCCTGATCTCTGTATAGAAGTTCCAGCTGTCCTTGATGAAGAACCTTTACCTTGACCATGACCTCTACCCTTTTCAGAGTTTCCCTGGTCATCATTTCCATCATCCTTACCCTTCAGTACTTGACTAGATTTACATTTGGACTTGATCACTTTCTCCCCCTTTTTGGCATCGGCAGGTAGAAGAAGAGAGATAAGAAATTCCACTGAGGATTGGATCTCATTGAGTTGAGTTTGCTGAGAAGCTTGATTCTTTAGAATTTCATCAATCTGAGCTTGTTGCTTCTCCTGAGTTTTTTCAATATACCAAATTCGGTCAAAGGTTGGCTTGAAAAATATGTTCTTTTCTAATTTTACATTCATATCTTGCTGGATCAGTGATTCTTGAATTTTGTTCACCTTGTCATGAGTTATTGAGTGTTGACCTTGAAGGTGTCTAGTACTCAATGCAATAACTTTCAGTTGTGCCTTGAAATCATTATTTATCAGCATTTCATCAGCCTTAGCCAGGTGCTCAGCAAGAATTTTTTCAGTAGGAACAAAACAAACTGTGTTCCATTCCTTAGTCCACTCCTTCCCTCTAGGAGTTTCACTCCAAGGTACTTGTGCATCCTCTCTAACAAACTTCTTGATTAAATCAACTTTATTAACTATTTGTTGAGGTGCATGTCCTGAAGGACCAGTTGCATCAGCATCTAGATTAGTAGCAGCTTCACCAGTAGATTCAGCATTGTCAGCATCAGAACTTACAGAGCCTGCAGTATCAGCATCCTCTGATAAAATAACAGTATGTGAGGCTATAGAGGCTTCAACATCATCCTCTAAATTCTGATTTGCAACTAAGTTCTGATCAACATACAAATTTTGATGCCCACCTAAAATCTGATCTTCATCATCTAGATTCAGAATTGGTGTTGTTGGAATATTGGCATTGAAATCAGCATCCAAAATTGGTGTTGTTGGTGGAGTGAGTTGAGTTGGTGGAGCTTCCAAGTACAGAACCTCAAGCACAACCAAGTTATGTATGTCTATTTCAGCACTTGTACCTGGGTCTTCAACATGTACTGGATCAATTATAGGAGACACAGGAGGTGTAGGCACTTGCTCTGGAATATCCTCTTGCTCTTGAATAGGAGACTTTTGAGCTTGAGTAAAGTCTGATTCAGCAGTAGGAAGTAATTCAATTACTATAGGTTCTGTTGGGATCAGAGATTCCTGACCCCCTTCCTTAGCTGCTGCTTCCAGAACTTCTTCAGAGTGTGATGATTCACTTACAGCCCTCCTGGCTCTTTGCTTTTTAAGTCTCTTTGCTGAAGTTGAGACTTTGGGAGCTTCATCATCAGAATTTAGCTTTCTAAGCCTTTTGAGGGGCCTAGAACTCCCAGTTTCAGTATCTTTCTGAGAAGAGAACTTCTCAGCTTCTACAATAACAGGTTCTGATATAGGAACCTGTTCCTCATTATGTGACTCATCTCTCAGAATAATTCTCCTTCTCTTCTGTTGAGACTAAGGTACTATTTTAGTCCTCTTGGGTTTTGAAGATGAAGGCTTCACTGGATGTGCTGAAGGTTAAGGTTAAGATGACTGTGTTGGTTTGTAATATGTCCTGATGGAGGGTTGAGTAGGTTGAGGTTGAGAAGTTTGAGGTGTTTGTGTAGTTGTGGTAGGTGCGGATGTAGATTGGGTTGGTTTTGATGAGTTGGTGAGTTGGACATCAGGATAGACAGATGTATATGCTTGTGGATCAGCATTTACCAAGATCTGTTTTACTGACTGAGGAATTTGTAAGGGTCTCAGTACTTGTTTCTTATTGTCAACATTTAACAAATCATTAAAAGCCCTTTTTGCAAGCTTAAAGGGTGGAATTAAATCACTGGCTAATGGGGGCTCATCAGCACAATAAAAAGTATATATAAGCTGACAGAATCTAGCATAGTATACTACATTCCTATCCTCTGTCATCCTATCCCCTATGAAACCTAGCACAGCACTTGCAAAATCAAAATGAGTTTGATGGATAAGGGCATACCCGATTTGCTGACTCATGATGGGAATAGCATCAAATTTGGAGCATTTATTGGCGAATGCCTTAGTGATAAAATCAAAGAAAAAGCTCCATTCATTTCTGATATTTGATCTTTTCAGTTGACCCAGCTTTCCCAAACTTTTCTCATAGCCCAGACTGGCCATAAGCTGCTGTAAAACAGGATCCTCCACTGTTGAGAATGTACAACCTTCAGGTAAGTGGAGAGCTTTACGAACTGCTCCTGGAGTAACCACATGCTCGACATCTCCTGATGTAAAAATGATGCTTGGTGAACCAGCAACACCACCATTATCAAATAGCCCAGTTCGCCAAAACGTTAGCACTTGTTTGCTTGAAATAGATTGAGGTTAGGTTAAAGCGTACCCAATCTCATTATTAGCTAAGAAATCTTGCACAAAGTGTAGATCTGATGGAGCTTCAGCCTTGTTCAAGATTGCAGCATAGTTATTTGGTACAAACTTGGCTCCATCAACAATTAAATCCTTGGGCGCCATCAGAAATAAGTGAGAAATTAGTTTGCCTGAAAGGTGTTTAATGAAATGTCTGTATAGAAAACCGTCAGAAAATGTGAGAGAATAAGAAAAAGAGAGAGAGTGAATAGAATAGATATGTGAATAAAAGATTTGAAAATCTTTTATCTCTTTTACTTAGACAACCCACGTGACAGCGGTTATTGAGAAGTGGAATAGACCTTTACACCTGTCAGCCATACATCAGTTAAGGCAAACGTTAATGGGCACGGTAAATAAGTAGTGATTACATTGCACGTTCAGTTTTTTTTAAAAAAATGTTCCCACTAAACAAATGATTATCATTGCTTTATCTCACATAAACCGATATTCTGTAAAAATATGACCGTTCAAGTAATGACCAAAAATAAATCAAGTAAATAAATACTGCCACGTCAGCATCAGAACTTGATTATTATCAGAATTTAAAAGTCATCAGAATATGTCTCCTTAACTCGAAAAGTGAATGTTTATTTCTGTAATTCTTCACATAAATACTGATATGGTTTCATCAGAACTTAATCATCAGAACTTCCATCAGAACTTGTCCTAAGAATTTATGCAACTGACACTTAAACTGTTCATCTGAAATAACATTTATCACCACAGTAATTTTCATCATTCATATGGAGTGTATGTGTGTGCAATAAGCTAAATACCAGACAAAGAGTAAAGTCTGATTCACTTCAGTACATCTTAGAAATAAGGCATAACTAAGAACTTTGCTCATAATATGTCATTATTCTGAAGTCTACTATAGAATGAGTTCATGCATGAGTCCACCTCAACTGTTTTGTGCTCATTTTATGCATCTTTTGAAATTCCTTTTTACAGTGACTTCTCAGTGTAAGTGAGTCACGACTGCTTCTCAGAATTTATGCTATTATCAGAGTATTTCTCCAGTAATCAGAGAATATGAAAAGTCACCAAGAAAATTTTATTTTGCTTTTTCTAATGCATATTACTTAATATCAGCAATGCACTTGGGTCTTCCCTTCCACATTTTTACTCTAGATCTCAAAGGAGTACCTGATATTTATTTATTTTCTTTTCTTTTTCTTTTGATAAGTGAGGCTTATCAACACTTAGTAGATCCATCAGATTTACTAACATCAGAACTTAACAGATAAGAAGCACTATTCTAGTTTTTTGACTTAGTAATAAGATACACAAAGTAAACTTTAACCAAGCTCAATATCGAATTTGCTTGTGTTAAAAGATTTCCACATAAACAATTACTTCAAACATGGGATTATTAGTATATTAAAACTACTAGGTCAGCATCTAGCATAGTTATCCTCATTGGATTGAATAGTCACAGAATCACTATCAGAGTTTAGAAATTCACATCAGACAACAATCAGCACTTAAGGAAATTTCAATTTAAGCACAGACTACATAAAGATAGTAATATATGTAAATACTGATCATGAGGTCTAATGTATCAGAACATAAACTAGGCAGATTTAGAGAAAGAACCTGAAACCATTCCAAGTTCATTTACCAATCTTGTAAAAGTAGCTTCACACAGTGGTTTTGTGAAGATATCTGCTAGTTGTTGATCTGTTGGAACAAAATGCAATTCCACTGTACCTTCCATCACATGCTCCCTTATGAAGTGGTACCTAATGCTGATGTGCTTTGTCATTGAGTGTTGAACTGGATTACCTGTCATAGCAATAGCACTTTGATTATCACAGTAAATAGGGATTTTAGAATATGTTAACCCATAATCCAGTAACTGATTCTTCATCCAAAGAATCTGTGCACAACAGCTTCCTGCGGCAATGTACTCTACTTTTGCAGTTGACGTGGAAATTGACTTATGTTTCTTGCTAAACCAAGAAACCAATCTGCCTCCAAGAAATTGGCAGCTTCCACTTGTGCTTTTCCTGTCAATTTTACATCCTGCAAAATCTGCATCTGAGTAAGCTATTAGCTTAAAGTCTGATTCTCTAGGATACCACAATCCCAGATCAGCTATACCCTTAAGGTACTTGAAAATTCTTTTCACAGCTGTTAAGTGAGGTTCTCTTGGATCTGCTTGAAATCTTGCACAAAGACAGGTAGCATACATGATATCAGGTTTACTTGCAGTTTGATAGAATAGTGAGCCAATCATACCTCTATAATCAGTAATATCTACTGATATACCAGTATCCTTATCCAATTTTGTTGCAGTGGCCATAGGAGTGGATGCACTTGAACAGTCTTGCATTCCAAATTTCTTCGACAAATTTCTCGTGTACTTAAATTGACAAATAAAAGTTCCTTCTTCATTCTGCTTGACTTGAAGGCCCAGAAAATAGCTAAGTTCTCCCATCATACTCATTTGATATCTTGATTGCATTAGCTTGGCAAACCTTTTACACAGTCTGTCATTTGTAGAACCAAAAATGATATCATCAACATATATCTGCACCAAAAGTAAGTCTTTTCCATGGTTGAGATAGAATAAAGTTTTGTCAATTGTCCCTCTGTTAAATCCACTTTCCAGAAGAAACTGAGCTAATGTCTCATACCATGCTCTTGGAGCTTACTTAAGGCCATAAAGTGCTTTATCAAGTCTGTAAACATGATGAGGAAATTTTGAATCTACAAAACCTGGAGGTTGTTCAACATATACTTCTTCTTCCAATTCTCCATTAAGAAAAGCACTTTTCACATCCATTTGAAAGACTTTAAACTTTTTGTGAGCAGCATAAGCCAAAAATATCCTTATGGCTTCCAATCTAGCAACTGGTGCAAATGTTTCATCATAATCAATTCCCTCATGTTGAGAGTATCCTTTTGCAACCAGCCTTGCTTTATTCCTTGTAATTATGCCATCACTATCAGTTTTGTTTCTGAACACCCATTTTGTACCAACAACAGATCTATTCTTTGGTCTTGGCACTAGGGTCCAGACTTTATTTCTTTCAAATTTATTAACTCTTCCTGCATTACTTGCACCCAATCAGCATCTTGAAGATCTTCTTCCACTTTCTTTGGTTCAGTCTGAAAAGGAAAAGAGTGATAGAGACATTCATTTGATGTTGCTGTTCTAGTTCTTATACCTGTTTTAGGATCTCCAATAATCAAGTCAGGTGTATGTGCTTTAGTCCACTTCCTTGCAGATGGAAGATTATCTATAGAACTAGATGCTCCTCCATGATCCATGCTGTCTCCATCAACATATTCTGATGCCCCCCTAAAATTATGCTCTCTGGGTTGGATCCTTCAGAATTTGAGTTTCCAGAATTATCAGAACTTGGCCCATCAGAACTTGATGAATCAGAATTTGAGTTTCCAGAATTATCAGAACTTGCCCCATCAGAACTTGTCAGAACTTGCCCCATCAGAACTTGATGAATCAGAACTTGAATAGCCTGTTCTTGGTACTAATGCTTCTTGAGATGTGGTTGGATGTTCAATATGCTCCCCCTACATAGGTGCATTTTCCTTTGTCGTAGTTACAACAGTTTCAATAACATCAGAGTTTAACCCATCAGAGTCTTTAACCAATTTATCCAGTTGTTTAATATGATCAATCAAGATAGATGCAGTTTCACTTTTTGTGTGCAAGAAATACACCCATGTGTATCTGGTGAACTCATCCACTATGACCATAACATATTTCTTCTTTGCAATAGACATGACATTTATTGGACCAAATAGATCAACATGTAGTAGGTGATAAGGCTCAAGAATTGAAGATTCAGTCTGACTCTTGAATGAAGATTTTCTTTGTTTTGCCTTTTGACATGAATCATAAAGGTCATCAGGAGCAAACACTGATTTTGGTAGTCCTCTCACAAGATCTTTCTTGACAAGTTCATTTATATTGCTGAAATTTAAATGAGAGAGTTTCTTGTGCCAATCCCAGCTTTCTTCAATTGAAACTTTACTTAACAGACAAATTGCAGAACCATCAGTACTTGTTGAAAGCTTGGCTTCATAAATGTTACCATGCCTGTTTCCCTTTAGAACAACTTTGCCTGTAGATTTTCTTACAACTTCACAGTGTTCTTCAAAGAAATCCACATGATAACCTCTGTCACAGATTTGACTAACACTCGGCAGATTATGTTTAAGTCCTGAGACTAGAGCTACTTTTTCAATGATGACATTCCCAAGTTTGATATTGCCATATCCCAGAGTTTTTCCAATATTGCCATCTCCATAAGAAACACCTGGGCCAGCTTTCTCTACAAAGTCTGATAGCAGGGCTTTATTTCCAGTCATATATCCTGAACATCCACTGTCCAGAACTAGGATGTTTTTCCTGTTGCCCTGCAATCACAAAGACCACTAATGATTAGTTTTAAGGACCCAGACTTGCTTGGATCCTTTGGCCTTATTAAGTTTGTTAACATTTGTAGCGGATTTAACATCAGAGTTTATGTTAACATTTTTCTTATCAGAATTTACAATATCAGACTTTGCATCAAAACTTACACTAGAAGGAATAATGCTAACTTTCTTTAAAGAAGGTTTTATTTGATAATAATCATAGTACAAACTATGATATTCCTTACAAGTATAAATGGAATGCCATAAACTACCACAATGGAAACAAGGATTTTGTGGCCTATATCTAACAGACTGACTCTTAACTCCTGATTTTGAAGGTAAGGATTTTATGTTCTTATTCTTTCTGCAAAAAGAAGCCAGATGGTTAGAATTTCCAAAGTTATAACATTTCTTTCTAGGAGCATTAGGAACAGGCTTATAATCATTGCTTTTATTCACACCTTCTTTTCCATTCCTATTTTTCCTAGGTGGCTTTACCTTGTTTACATTCTTAACATCTTCCAGCTTATTCTTAAGCTGCTTCTTTGTCATTAAGCCTATGTTAACTTCAGCTGGCTTATCCTGTTTTGGTTTGTCAAAAGTTAATTTCTCTTTAACTTCTGATTTATCAATATCAGAATTTACACCTATAAACTTAACAGGATTTACCTTGGGCTTTTGTTTAGCAACTATAGGCTCAATTTCTACAGTTCCTTTATTATTCTTATCATCACCATAACCTAAGCCCTCTTTCCAATTTCCACTACTCAACAAATTCTGAGTTGTTCTGCTAGAGTTAGTCCAAGTCTTGATAATCTCTCTTTCCTTTTCTAACTCAGTTTTTAGAGATTCATTCATTTTAAGCACTTCATCTCTAACATAGAAATCATCATCTCTATCTTTCTGAGTTTGATGGAACATAACTAACTCTTTTTCTAAATAATCATTCCTCTTTTTATAAGCAAGATTTTCAGAAGTTAATCTTTCACATGTTAAAGTTTGATCTCTATAACTAATGAATATGGTTTTAAGATATCTTCTCAACTCAGTAATATCATCAGTATGAAAAGCATAAGTTGTTTGAGGTACCTTTAACTCAGCAGCTTCAGAACTGCTATCAGCATTTACCATCAAGGCATAGTTCACCTCACTTTCAGAATCTGAAGTGTCTGTCCAGCTTTTCTTCTTTGTGACAAGAGCCTTGCCTTTGTCACTTTTTCCTTTCTTGCAATCAGGAGATATGTGGCCTTTCTCACCACAGTTGTAGCATTTGACATTTGAGTAACCTTTGTCAGACTTTCCTCCTTTGCCTTCAGATTTTCTGAAACTTTTCTTATCAGAACTTGCACCTTTCCTGGAAAATTTCTTTCCCCTTCTGAATTTCATGTATGCTATCTTTGTGATACCTTTCACCATAAGAGCACACAGCTTCCTCATCTCTTCATCAGCATCCATCTCAGATAGACTTTCAGTTTCTGAATCCTCATCACTATCAGAACTTGATGACTCAGTATCATACTTTATGATGAGAGCCTTTCCTTTGCCTTTCTTTGAGACAACCACTTTAGGGGATTCCTCCTCAGCCTTAAGAGCAATTGTCCCTGACTTTCTCCCATGCATCTTGCTTATTTGATCCATCTCAAGTTCATGAGTCTTGAGCATACCATAAATTTCATCAAGAGTAGTTTCATCAAGAGCATAGTTGTCTCTTATAGTTGTGGCCTTCAAATCCCAACTTTCAGGAAGAGCTAAAAGGAATTTGAGATTAGTATCTTCAAGATCATATTCCTTATCCACCAGTGACAGATCATTCAAGAGTTTGACAAATTTGTCATATAAACCAGTTAATGACTCATCAGGTTTTGAGTCAAAGTGCTCATACTCTTGAGTGAGTATAGTCCCCCTGTTCTTCTTAATTAAATCAGTTCCCTGGCATCTTATCTCCAAGGCATCACATATCTCCTTTGCAGTCTTGCAGTTAATTACCCTGTTTGACATGACATTATCAATGGCATTATGCATCAAATGTCTTACCTTTGCATCCTTAGCAATATATGAGATATCTTCAGCTGTATATTCACTTTTCTCCTTTGGTACAGTCTGTGCTAGCTGATCTGCAACTACAACAGAGAGCTTGGTTGGCTTATATGGTCCTTCATTAATTCTATCAAGGTATTCTGGATCTGTAGCTTCTAGAAACATAGACATCCTCACCTTCCATATGGGATACTCAGAAGGTTTCAGTATGGGAACCCTAATAGTCTCATATCGATTATGAATTTGAGTCTTTGGAGTTTCTTCAGTTTTGGTGGGCTTAGTTGGAGTTTGTGTTTCTTCAGACATGATTGTTTTTGGATCTTTATTGTATGTATGTTAACAGATTGCTCTAATACCACTTGTTAGGTCACACACACACACTGTAGAAGGGGGTTGAATACATTGTTTGTTATAATCAAATTGAATTAAGAACACAAGTAACAGAACACAGATTTTATTCAATATAATAAACTCTGTTACAATAGAACTGTCCTCTCTCAGTGATGAACAAATATCACGAGAGCTTCTAGGGTTACAATGAATAATAATCTCGATTAAGATAACACATATAGTGTAAACCCTATACTGTGTTTATATAGACACACAGTTACAAGATAAACTTCTAATTGATATCGAACATAAGTCTGCATCCTAAAATATATCAATTAGTTATCTTTTCCTCCAAGTATTCTATTCTTCATAGAATTCTTCTTCATGCATATCTCTTCTTATGTTTGTCTTGATCTTCTTTCCTTTCAATCAGCCGCCGTCCTTATCTGAACGTCTTCTTAAGTCCTGATATTATCTCCTGATAAATATCTTCTGATAACTTAAGTTCTGATATCTTAAGTCCTGACTTCGGTATAAGTACTAATTTCCAGTTAAGTACTGATTTGTCCTGTTAAGTAAGATCTGAAAACTAAACACAAATCATATTAGACATGACATCACAAATATATCTAACATAGATTACCACAAACATTTTTGTGGTTCCAAGTCACATGAAAGACACTAGTTTTCTTTTACAACATTTTCTTGATTGAGTCGTATCATCAATATGTTATTGATTTATATAGTTAACATCATCTGGGCTTATTATGTACAACATCTCATAGAGTCGTAGTTCACTTTTTTTCTTTTTGTCAAAGAGTTGTCCGGTAAGTGATAACTAGAGATTATTTTCATATTGGTCATTCTCATATGCTTCATTGTCAACATCTTTCTTCTGTATTTTTCCTGTTACCCCATTATACTTGCATACTTTATTTAATCATCTTCCGGGTCCGTTAGATGGATAATTATTTGACTGGTTACTATCATGCATCTTACCTTGTTGCTTTGATTTTATATTGTACATATCATACTATTGACCACTCGTCATAATTTGTTTTTTTTCTGATTTTATATTATGTCCAAAACGAGGACCATGATCAGAATAACAGGAACTAGAAATTAACTAATTGAGGAATATCGAATGTTGAAGTTTGAAGGACATGGGCATGGATTGCGTTTTTCGTGCATATATTACCATCCTAATTAAATTAACCAACATTGGTAAATTTAATTTAATTTTAAGTAATAATTGGTAGATTGTATTTATGGATTGTGGTATTTGTGGACCGTGGTAAGCTTAATTCATTTGTTAATTTTATGTATGGACTTGTGTTGTGTGGTATTTGAACTAACCAATTAGGTTTTTTCAGCAAATTCTGGTTTTTTATATCAATTTTCGTCATTAATAACTTGTTAATTTGTGTTCAGCTCTAAAACCAAATTTATTTTGATACAGGTTTGGAAAGTATATTTTCCATAAAGATCATATATACGAAAACTAAAATCAGGTTCACCATTGTATTGAAGCAAAGTAATATAGTAGGATTTCATTGAATAAAAACCAAACATTGATTCAAGACTGTCAATAGATTGTGTGGATTTCTCAAATCTATCACTTTATACAGCCGCCGATGGAGCATGCAGTTTCACTTCATCATGCATTAGCTTGCTACAATCCACATAAAAAAGTATATGTAATCTTTAATAAGAGAATTAATTAATAATGTGCAAACAGAATATGAAATTGGATTTATATATAAATGAAGGATTAAACCAAAATACTCAGCAATCGACTGAATTCAAAGGATCCATCTGTGTGTATGCATAAGAAATTGATTGTTCCTCCTTCCAAGTCCATGACACTTTTATGTAGATGAGGTGGTTATGAAGACTACTGAACCGAATAATACAAGAAATATAAAATATGAGTTTTGATGTTCCAAGGCAGAAAATTAAATTAGAGGCAACTAAGTCTTTTTAATGTACACAACCTGCAAAAAATAATAAAACCCATGCGATGCACGGGTTATATATATATATATAATCATTATATAAACATTTTTCATAGAAAATTTGATAATATTTTAATCATGTTGGTTAGTTTTTATAATAATTGATATTAGTAATTTATATCAGTAAAATGTATTTTTAAGAGATTGTAATCTTAATAATGTAATTTCGTTAATTCTTGGTTAGAACTAAGAAAAAAAATCAAACTATAAATTCTGATATTGTTATTGTGAGGATTCAAACCTTGAAATTTTGGTAGATAGCCTAAATATGAGTTATTTTTAATCTTGTTGCTGAGAGAATTCGAACATTGGGTTGTTGATAGAATAGACTAAATAGAGAATATTCTGTACTATGAATCTAATGGCTCTTATTTATGTAACAAAATTCCAATAACTGATATTTTTTTATGGTTGAATCAAACAACAAACAATTATACCATGTTTTGCTTAATATAGTATACTAACTTAAAACTCGTGTCATTCACGGGTTCCCGTTAATATTTATATTTTTTATTTATATTTTATATAATTCTATTAAAATTTTAATGTAAATAATTGAATATTAAAATGAATAATTAAATAATTATAATTTGATTGTGTGTAACTTTAAGTTAAGATTAAATAGTATAGTATAGAATATTATATGGTTCATGGTTGATGAGATTTGAACCATTAACCTTACTTACAAATAATGATTAAATGTTTGATCTTGGCGGGATACGAACCTGTGAACTTGGTTAATGTATTCTTTTTATAAATATTAACAATAATGCTTGTTGTTGGCGGAATTCGAACCTAGAAACTTATCTGTAACTTTATAAATAATAATATAAATGTTTGTTATTGGCGGGATTCGAACCTATAAACTTGGGTGGTGTATTCGTTTAGTATTTGGATCTAAAGTTTTTGATTATTTTGTTAAGAGATCTAATGGTCGTGATCGAAAGGAATATCCAAAAAAGGGGTTAATCAAACTACAAATTATATCTCATTCCGGTTATTATAGTTCAGTATAGATACTAGTATATAACCCGTGCGGTGCACGCATTTCTTTTGACACTCGAATGATTTTTAATAATATATTTTATCTTAAAAATATTTATATTTTAGTATATATGTAACACCCAAGTCCCGCATCGATAAGATTTGGGATTTTTGTTCAGTTTAGACGGCAAAGTACTACTACTATATGCATCAACAAATCATGATCTTTTGAGGGTCTGTGGTGGGCTTGTTGTTTACCCAAGTTGGCTCCTTGAACTTCTGTGCCACTTCTTCTTCAGTATCAGAGTTTAAATTTTTAAATGGAGTGGTATGAGAACCAACAACTTTAGAAACTTCAGCATCAACTTCCATATTCAGCTCAAAATCTTCATGAATGGTGACCATAAGAACAGAAATATCAGAATTTAGCTCTAATACCTCAGACCCAGTGGAGTGAACATGAGATGCAGGAATGGACTGTTCTGCCACTTCAACTTCAGAAGGAACAAGGATAGTAGGAATGGTAGAAGTAACTACATGAGTGAAATACAAGAAAGTATCAGTACTTGGACCTGCAGGGAAAATATCAGCATTTGGTGCATCCGAGTTTATTTGAGGGACAATGGGCCGTGGATCAACAACTGTTTCTTTAGTACTATGAGCACATGCAAGAGAAGAAAATGAACCACTTAGATCTCTATATTCTTTTAAAGTAGTCTCATTACTTCTCACTGCACTCATCTCATGACTCTTAAGAGTCAGAGTTTCCTCACAAGGATTTGTTGGATCCTGATTCTCAACTACCTCTATTTTTTCCAAGTCAAGAGCATGCCTCGCTTTATTTCTATTTTTCTCTAGACCTTTTCCCTCAATCTCTCAAGAAAGGCTCAGAAATTCTTGTCCTAAAGAAATAAGAGGTGGCTGAGAAGAGATTTCTATAGTCACATGAATAGAGGTATGTTAGATATATTTGAGATGTCATGTTTAATATGTTTCATGTTTAGTTTTTCAGATCTTAATGTTAGATATGAATACAATACAAGGGGGTGAATGTATTTTGGCTTAAATGTTTACTTTTTGATCGACTTTGGCTTTAGCAGTTGGTTGTTATCAATGATTTGGTAGAATAGATATTAAACATAAATAACAATGCAAATATGTAAAACAAAGATCTTCAAAACTCAATTTTATATTAAAAATCAAGCAGTGTTTTGCTACAAAGTCTCTAAGTTCTTGGTTTAGAACTTAACTTCTTTCTTGAGAGAGAATACAAGATTTTCTATCTAGATTATTACAACTGACTAAGGACCAGTGTTAACTTTATAACTCAGTTAACTGCTGGTTTACACAATGGATAATAAACATGCTATTAGCTTTTCTAAACTGTCACTTGTCATTTCTATTTATAGACTAGCAAATCTTCCATTTCTGGCTTAGCATATCTTTAGCATCCTGTGTTTACTTTAATCTTCCTCTATCAGTTAATCTTTACCATTAATCTTGCACATCTCTCAAGCTGCTTTTTGTAGACTTGTCAATTCAGCTGTGTGAATTGTTTGTTGATTTGCAACCTTGGATATTGAACTGTTCAGCAATTCTGTACTTAGAGAATTTCTTCACTTCGAGATCTCCAATTAAGTTGTAGAGAACTCGACATCTCGATAGGCATGTTGGCTTATCGATATCTCTGAAACTTCATTGTTGACTTGACTTATCGATAACTCTGAGTTCTCTAGTGAATTTTGGTTTATCGATAACTCAGAGTTCTCTAATGGACTTTGGCTTATCGATAAATCAGAGTTCTCTAATGAATGTATACTTATCGATATCTCTGAGTTCTCGAATGGGTATCTGACTTATCGATATTTCCAATAACATTTCTTGAGTTCTCGATAGACAATTCATGAGTTCTCGATAGGTCTTTCTGAGTTCTCGAATGACTTATCTATAACACCAATTCTGTGACTTGTAAAGATCTTGACTTAGAATGTTTTTCACCAAACAAAATTATTCAACTCCAAGCTTCTTCATAATTCTTCTGAGGCATGACCTTCTTGATCTTCTTCCAGATAGAATTCTTAGGCTTGACACTATTTAGGGAAAAATGCTCCAGTCTGCTCCATTTACATTTTACAGACATTAAGTGTTACAAGTATAAATTACAGATTAAGGTTACAATACAACTTACTTAGGGTTGGCCCCAAGCTTAACTGATTGCTAATGACATTGTCAGCATCAGTAATCTTTGACATCATCTATTATATAACTGATTGCTAATGACATTGTCAGCATCAGTAATCTTTGACATCATCTATTATATATTACAATCTCCCCCAACTTGTTCATTATAAAATTATGCACAAGTTCTGGTTGATGATGTCAAAACTTTATCTAAATGCAGAACCCAAGAACCCAATTTTCCCATCTGATCTTCTTTTATGAGTTGGATTTAGATTTATTCTTCCTTCTCCCCCTATCAAGAAAAGAATATTATTATCTGGCAACATCCATTAGCTGTTTTGGCATTTAGATATATTCTCCCCCTTTTTGACATTATCTTCAAGAAGAAAGATCCAGCTAAATGCACATTGTTCAAGCTTTTGTCAATGCTCATGTAGAACACTATCAGCAGTTTCAAATTTTAGTGAAGTCTGTAGTGATGAGTTTACCAAGTAGATTAGAATAGGAAAAACCTAAGCTCTATGATCTTTTGAATAAGTAGTCTCACTACTTCTCACTGCACTAGTCTCATGACTTTTAAGAGTCAGAGTTACCTCACAAGGATTGCTAAATCCAGACACTAATTCTACCTCTCCTTTTTCCAGGAAGGATCCGGCCTCTCTTATTCTCTATTTTTCACTCAATCTTTTCTCTTATCCTCACATGAAAGGATCAAATATTGTTTGTCCTACAGAAATAAGAGGTGGATGAGAAGAGTTAATCTGTGATCATATGATTAGAGGAAGACCATATAGGGCTAATCATACTCATTTCACCAGAAAAATGAGTGCATAAGCATCTATGACTGGGGTCACAGTTTGACTCACAGATTGCTTTGTGGTTGTGACAGTGTGTTGTCCTCCACTTGTAGTGGGAACCTCCAATTGAATTGGAGGGGATTTTACTGGGTTACTGCCATATGCACCAGCCTCAAACCCTTGTGTGTCTTGCAACATACTAGCACTTGAATGTGCTAAGATTGCCCTTCTTATGACATTATCATAGGCAATTGTTCTTCTAGCTTTGACTGGTAAGACAGCTTCTGCTAGAGTTATGAGGGGAGTTATTCCTTCTTGAGGAACCTCCAATTGAATTGGAGAGGATTTAGATAGCTCCCCCTCAGGAGTACTACCCTCAAACCTTTCAGTCTGTGAAGACTGTTTTGCACATGAAGGTGCAAGAGTGACCATGAGGTCTTCAGTAAAAACTGATGAAACCCCCATGTTTGTGATGGTGTCATCAAGGTCTACCCCAGCTAGTAGCCTCTCACCATCTAGATATTGGTTCTGGGTGGTGAGCACAGTTTCATGAACCATGTCACTTGAGTGTTGGTGCACTTGAGAATCAGATTCAAATGCTCTATATGATGAAGAAATTTGAGAGATTAGAGAAGTTTGCTCAGTTGTGAGTGTTTGCAGCTCCCCCTGAATGGATGAGGGAGCTTCAAATGATGTGTCCTCACTGTGTGTGCCATCCTTGTTTCTTCTACCATACACTCTAGGTGCAGGTTGTGTTGACTCAGTACAGGATGCATTGGGGTGAATGCTCTTTTCAATAGATACACCATGTTGAGAGAATGCATATGGTAACATTTGTTCAACTGTGCTCTTTTGGGAGGACACAGAGGTGTTTTGAGTGGTCAACTCAGGTATCTTACTCTTCTTTGGTCTCTTGACCAAGGGTGACTCTGGTTCAGTTTGAACTGTTTCACTCTCATTTACAACAGCAAGGGTTGGTTCCTTTCTCTTCTTTTTACTCACTTCAGTCTTTTGAGAGACTAAAGTGGTTGGTTTGCTAACATCTAGTGGTTTAGAAGAAGGGGCTGCAGCCTTGGAAGGTCTCTGTTGGTGTGCCTGTGTTTGTGCTTCCACAGGCTCAGGAACTATAGCTGAACTAACAAATTTAGGAGCCCTCATGTCTGGCATAGGATAAGGATAAGTCCTGAATCTCTCCAACATAAATGAAGTGATTCTAAGACTTACACTCACCTTATTCTTTGAAGTAAGTGAGCCAAATATTATTTTGGACACTTGCTTACAATTGCCAATTCTACTACTATTAATACCAGCTAACAAATGCATGTCATTTACTTTATGAGCTAAAGTAGACATGATAAACCTTGGCAAAAAGATTTCTTTACCTCTATTCTTCAAAGGCATAGTAAGCCTGGTAGCCAGCTTCTCCAGAATTAGAGCCCCAACATTCAGATGCCTGTTGTGAACTATTGAGAACACCAGCTTCTGCACCACACTTGAGATGTTGTCAAAGCTAGTTTTTCTGCAAGTGAAATCCCTCACTACAAAATCAAACACAAAGGACCATTCCTTCCTAAGGTTTGTCCTGTTCAGGCTTGCCAAGTTGATTGAGCCACTGTAGTTGATGAAGTCCATGAATTCACTCAGCTCATATGCAGTTGGCATCTCTCCATAGTTCTCAGTTGGAAATCCCAGGGCTGTATTCACATCAGCAACTGAAAACTCAATTTCCTGGCCTCTAATTGTGCATGTGACCACCATAGAAGTGACATTCTCTAGAACAACTGTCCTAGTTATAGCTGATGTCCAAAATTCATGAAGAACGTCCAAATACAGCACATGACTTGCAGTTAAAGCACCTGCAATATAGGATTCAGAAAGAAACTTCATAAACCCCTTGAAACTATCAGGGGCTTGGTTAGCATCAAGAAAAGCAATAAAGTTAGTTCCCTTCTCTGGAATGATAGCTCTAACAATGTTTTGTGCCATTTTAGTGTTTAGAAGTAGTGGGTAAGAAAAATTTTTGAGAAAGGAGCAAAAATGAGAGAGAAATCGCCTTTTGTCTGAAAGCTAGGTCACTTGAGATCTCAAAAAAGTGTAAGTACAGTGTATGTATCGAGAAGTCTGGGTATTTATAGAAAAATTAGATGACTTGTCGAGAACTCAGAAATAGACATTTGGGGTTGTCTATCGAGAAGTCATTTAGAGCTGTGACGTACATATCGAGAAGTCATCTTAAATTACTCTTATAGAGAACTCAAAAATGACTTATCGAAATGTCAGATAAATGCCCAGTTTGTCCAAAAAGGACTGAAATAATTCTAATTTATTTGAATTGAATCAAATTGAAATCAGAATGAAATTTCCAAAAGTATTTGTCTAAAATAATTTATTGAATTAAATTATTTTAGTTCTGAGTTATTGATAAGTCTCAAAATATCCTTGTCGAGAACTCTGTGAATTAACACTATTAGAGAACTCTACATGGTCTTATCGATAAGTCATAATAGAGCTTATCAAGAAGTCATTCGAGAAGTCTGTAGATAGACTTATCGAGGACTCACTCGAGAACTCTAAAATGACTTGTCGATAAGTCATTTTGACTTATCGAGAACTCAGTTCTCTGTACCTTTGAGTACTGTTATTCTGGCTTGTGTTAATTTTACACATTTAAGATGTAAATTAACAACTAAGCAGTTTACTTAGAATTTGAAATATTCTAAGTTAATTTTTGAGTTTTTAAGAAAAATAAATATACAGAGATTCTGAAATATTTATAATTCATATTTCAGTTAATTTCCAATTAAATCAAACTAGGTTGATTTATTAGAAATTAATCTGCTGCAACACATTAGCTGAGTTCTTGCCTTAGGATGAAGAATTGAGCATTCCAATTTCACTCACAAGTCTAGTGAAGGTTGCTTCATCCCAAGGTTTAGTAAAAATGTCAGCTAATTGTTTGTCTGTTGGAACAAAAATGAGCTCAATGGTACACTTTGCAACATGTTCCCTGATAAAATGGTACCTAACATCAATGTGCTTTGTTTTAGAATGATTAACTGGATTAGCTACTATAGATATGGCACTAGTATTGTCACACATAATAGGAATTTTGTGTAACACTAGACCATAGTCCATTAGCTGATTTCTAATCCAAAGCACCTGAGCACAACAACTTCCAGCAGCTATATATTCAGCCTCAGCTGTGGAAGTTGACACAGATTGTTGTTTCTTACTATACCAGGATACAAGTCTTTGACCAAGAAATTGACAGCTTCCACTAGTACTTTTCCTATCAACCCTGCATCCAGCAAAATCTGCATCTGTGTATCCAACAGCTTCAAAACCAGTTCCCTTAGGATACCATAATCCCAAGTTTGGAGTTCCCTTTAAGTATCTGAAAATCCTTTTCACAGCCATCAAATGTGATTCCTTTGGATTGGCTTGAAATCTAGCACATAGACAAGTAGCAAACATGATGTCTGGTCTACTAGCAGTCAAATAAAGCAATGATCCAATCATTCCTCTGTAGCTTGAAATATCCACACTCTTGCCTTTCTTGTCTTCATCCAACTTGGTTGCAGTAGACATTGGTGTAGATGCAGGTGAGCTATCCACCATACCAAATTTCTTCAATAAGTCATTCACATATTTGGTTTGGCTGATGAAAATACCATCACTTCTTTGACTAACTTGAAGGCCAAGGAATTAACTCAATTCTCCCATCATGCTCATTTCATACTCACTCTACATTAGCCTAGAGAATCTTTGACAAAGCTTTTCATTTGTAGATCCAAAGATGATATCATCCACATAGATTTGAACTAGGATTATATCTTCACCATGCTTCTTGTAGAAGAGAGTCTTATCAATAGTACCTCTGGTAAAACCATGTTTGAGTAGAAATTCTGACAGTGTGTCATTACAGGCTCTAGGTGCCTGTTTCAATCCATATAGAGCCTTGAGAAATTTGTAAACAAAGTTAGAAAATTCTGGATCTTCAAAGCCAGGTGGCTGTTGCACATAAACTTCTTCTTCTAGTTCACCATTAAGAAAAGCACTCTTGACATCCATTTGATACACCTTGAAATTTGAGTGTGCAGCAAATGCCAGAAAAATTCTTATTGCTTCTAGTCTTGCAACAGGAGCAAAAGTCTCATCATAGTCAATTCCCTCTTCTTATGAGTAGCCTTTAGCAACCAGCCTTACTTTGTTTCTAGTAACAATTCCATTTTCATCCATTTTGTTCATGTACACCCACTTAGTTCCAATTATGCTTTTGTTCTTTGGTGCAGGGACTAATTTCCAAACTTTGTTTCTCTCAAACTGATTCAGCTCCTCCTACATAGCACATATCCAATCAGGATCCAATAGGGCTTCTTCAATTTTCTTGGGCTCTACTTGAGATAGAAAACATGCATGTAGGCATTCATTAGCAGTTGCACTTCTAGTTCTCACACCAGCTGAGGGATCACCAATAATAGCTTCTACTGTATGACTCATATCCCACTTTCTAGTGTGTGTCTGTTGACTAGTGCCTTCATCATTTTCTTCAGTATTACAATGACTGTCATTTCCATTCTCTCCTTCTCCCCCTGAGTTTGTGCCACCAAATTCAGGTGTCTGAAGAGAGCTTTCATTCCCATGATTTTGTTTAGAGGTCTCTTCATTTATCATTTGTTGTGCCACAACTTCATCTTCCTCATCAGAATCACTATCAATGGTTAGATTCTCAAATGCAAGGGCTTCAACATCATTTACATCAAGGAATTCCAAGCCTGGACACTTGTCATCATCAAAAGTCACATATGTGATTTCCATAATTTTCTTTTGATCAATCACATAAACTTTGTAGGCTGTTCTTTCCAATGAATATCCCAGAAAAATTGCTTCAAAAACTTTAGAGTCAAATTTTCCCACATATTCAGAGTTGTCTTTTAGAATATAACACTTGCTTCCAAACACATGTAGATGCTTCACTGTAGGCTTCCTGTTAGACATGATTGAGTAAGGTGATTTTCCATGAGCTTTGTTGATGAGATATCCGTTTTGAGTGTAGCATGCAGTATTAACAGCCTCTTCCCAAAAACTAGTTGGCAACTGAGCGTCTTGTAGCAAGGTTCTAGCAGCTTCAACCAATGTTCTATTTTTCTTCTCAGCTACTCCATTCTGTTGAGGTGTTCTAGCTGCTGAAAATTCTTGAACAATGCCTTTGCTTTTGCAGAATTCACTTAATGTTGATTTTCTGAATTCTGTTCCATTATCACTCCTCAATCTTTTCACACTAACTTTTCCTTCAGCTTGCTTCTCAATTTTCTTGATGTGCTCAATTATAATGGTTGGAGTTTCATCTTTAGAGTACATGAACTCAACCCAAGTGTATCTTGAAAAATCGTCAACCATGACAAGGGCATATTTGTTCCTTGAAATGGACAAGACATTTACTGGCCCAAACAGGTCCATGTGAATAAGTTGTAGAGGTGCACTTATAGAATTCACAGATTTTGACTTGTGACTTGATTTTTTCATTTTTCCTTTCTGACAAGCTTCACAAACTTCCAGTTGAGCAAATTCCAGACTGGGCATGTCTCTCATAAGCTCCTTCTTGACTAAGGTGTTGATTGCTTTGAAATTCAAGTGAGATAGTTTCTTATGCCACAATTTGCTTTGCTCTTCTGATGCCTTGGTGTAGAAACAACACACTCCATCCTTATTTATTGAGTCTAAGTCTGCAACAAACAAGCTTCCCTTTCTTACTCTTTTAAGAGCAATTTCACCAGTCTTTTTGCTAATAAAAGCACAATCTTCTTTGTTGAAAACAACCTGAAAACCTCTGTCTGCAAATTGACTAACACTTAGAAGATTTAATTCTAATCCAGCAACTAGTGCTACATCTTCAATGACAACATTTCCAGAAATAATCTTGCCATATCCCATTGTGAATCCTTTGCTGTTGTCTCCAAAGGTCACCAAAGGGCCAGCCATCTCCTCAAATTATGATAGCAGGGCCTTATCACCTGTCATATGCCTGGAATATCCATTATCAATGATCCATATGACCTTCTTTCCTTTGCCCTGCACACAATGAGGATTAAGTGTGTTTAGCTACCCAAGCTGTGTTGGGCACTTTCTTCTTGTTAACTGATTTTGCAGAAGTAGAATGAGAATTTTCAGATAAAATGGAATTCATAGACTGTTGAGCATTTTCCCTTTTAGATATAGAACCAATTTTTGATTCTATGAGATCAATTCTCAATATGTGGCAACTCTTCATCACTTTCATGTTGCAGGGAATGCAGTCAAACTTGTCACAGAATGAATAGGGATCATTAGCCTTAGCTTCATTGTACTTGCAGACTCCTTCAGGTGGATTGCTAACAATCTTTTTACAAAGGTGAGTTAGGTGATTCATTGATCCACAATTCTCATACCTCTTTCTAGGAGCATCTGCAACATAAGCAAAATTATTGCTTTTGTTTATCCCAATCTTTCCATTTCTATTCTTCTTTTTCTTTTTGACCTCTTCAGCTTTAATCTCCTTCACAGGCTCCTTAGTTTCTTGATTGGCTTTTGGTGTTTCAACAGAGATGGAAGACTGAGTTGTCTCATCATTTTTCTTTTCCTTGTCCTCATCAGTTATCTCCTGTTTGATGATCAACTCTTCTTCACTGAAGTTCACCTCACATGCCTTGAACAAAGGTGATTCAACTTTCTACAAAATAATTGGGACATTCTCAATTTCAGTTGATTTTCCTTTATCACTGACAGACTTCTTTTTGTTTTTCAAACCCTCATAATCAAGACCAATGGCAATGTTTTCACATGGCTTGTTCTTTTCATGATATTGGCCAATCAACTCAGAAGCATTTTTGAAGGATTTCAGCTTCACTTCATTCTTCTCCAGTCTTTCTCTCAATACTGCTTCAATTTCACTTGCACACTTTAATTTGTTCTTTAAGTATGCAATTTCTTGCTTAGCAGCATCAAGCTCAACCAGCAACAATTCATTCTCTTATTTTTCACTCTCAAGTTTTTCATTGATCTTTTTCAATCTGCTAACTTCCTCATTTGCAGCAACCATGCTTGTATGAATGTGGAACATATTTGTGCTCATCTTTTCAACAGTTTCCTTATATTGACTCAGATTTAAATCAATTATGGTAAGAGTTGGTACCTGTGATTTAGATGATGAAGAATCTCCTTGCTCTAAGGCCATGAGTGCACAGTTTCCAACTTCTTCATCTTCATCATTATCTGAATCATCCCAGCTTTTACCCTCAGTAATATAAGCTTTCCCTTGTTGCTTCTTTAGAAGAGCATCATACTTTGATTCCAATTTAAGATAGGCTTTGTCTTTCTTTGCCTTCTTGGGTTTCCTACATTTTGTAGCAAAATGGCCCAACTCATCACAGTTAAAGCACCTTATGTTTGATCTATCAACAGATCCAGTTTTGTAGCCTATTTTGCTATCAGGAGTGTACTTCCCTTTTCCTTTCCAGCTGCTGTCTTTGTTGAAGGACTGTCCTTTGCTCTTGAAAAATCTTGGTTTCTTCACTCTAATGTTAGAGAATTTTCTAGCCAAGTAAGCCATTGATTTGTCTAGCTCATCAAACTCATCAAGAGTGTAGAACTCATCTTCTTCATCCAATTCCAGTATGACTTGCTCTTTAGTGTCATTGACTCTTTTCTCACTTGTAGAAATTTCTGGAGTTTGGGATCTTTGCTCATCATTAGAGGTCTGGCCATCATTCACAATCAGTGCACTTGAGCCATCCATTACATATCCTTGACCAGCCCTTAATGATTTTTTTGAATCATTTCAAGTTCATAAGTTTTCAGAACCCCATAGAGCACTTCCAGTGTGATTCTACTCAAATCCCTTCCTTCTCTGATTGCAGAGATCTTTTGTTCCAGATGATCAGGGAGAGTAAGCAAGAACTTCAAATTCACTTCTTCAACATCATAAAATTTATCATGAAGCTGCAAGTCATTTATCAGCTTATTAAACCTTTCAAACACATCAGTAATATCTTCCTTTGGTTTATCCATAAAACCCTCATACTGAGAAATCAATATCCTTCTTTGATTTGACCTAACCTCCTCAGTTCCTTCACAGAGTATCTCAATCTTTCCCAGATCTGTTTAGCAGTGTCATAGTTGACAATGTTATTATACATTACATTGTCAAGTGACTTAATTAGTATCAGTTGCAAAGCACTGTTTAGGGAAACTTTCTCTCTTTCAATATCAGTACACTCAGAGGCATCTTTGGGAGCAAAATGAGCTGGAATAACCATGTCTTCATCTGTGGTTTCCTCAACTCTAACCATAGGAGTGAAGGGCCCATTCTTGAGGATCTGAATGTAAAGGTGATTGGCCATTCTTATAAACAGCAACATTTTCTTTTTCCATAAAGTGTAGTTGGCCTTATCAAAGGGAGGAATCTTGATACTACTGATTTTCTGTGTATTCATTTTTCCAAGATCTAATCTGTTTACTTTTAGATTTTTCTCTGATACCACTTGTTAGATATGAATACAACACAGAGGGGGGGTGAATGTGTTTTGGCTTAAATGTTTACTTTTTGATCGACTTTGGCTTTAGCAGTTGGTTGTTATCAATGATTTGGTAGAATAGATGTTAAACATAAATAACAATGCAAATATGTAAAACAAAGGTCTTCAAAACTCACTTAATTTTATATTAAAAATCAAGCAGTGTTTTGCTACAAAATCTCTAAGTTCTTAGTTTAGAACTTAGCTTCTTTCTTGAGAGAGAATACAAGATTTTCTATTTAGATTGTTACAACTGACTAAGGACCAGTATTAACTTTATAACTCAGTTAACTGCTGGTTTACACAGTGGATAATAAACATGCTATTAGCTTTTCTAAACTGTCACTTGTCATTTCTATTTATAGACTAGCAAATCTTCCAATTCTGGCTTAGCATATCTTTAGCATCCCGTGTTTACTTTAATCTTCCTTTGTAAGTTAATCTTTACCATTAATCTTGCACATCTCTCAAGCTGCTTTTTGTAGACTTGTTAATTCAGCTGTGTGAATTGTTTGTTGATTTGCAACCTTGGATATTGAACTGTTCTGCAATTCTGTACTTAGAGAAATTTCTTCACTTCGAGATCTCCAATTAAGTTGTAGAGAACTCAACATCTCGATAGGCATGTTGGCTTGTCGATATCTCTGAAACTTCATTGTTGACTTGACTTATCGACAACTCTGAGTTCTCTAGTGAATTTTGGTTTATCGATAACTCAGAGTTCTCTAATGGACTTTAGCTTAGCGATAACTCAGAGTTCTCTAATGAATGTATACTTGTCGATATCTCTGATTTCTCGAATGGGTATCTGACTTATCGATATTTCCAATAACATTTCCTGAGTTCTCGATAGACAACTCCTGAGTTCTCGATAGGTCTTTCTGAGTTCTCGATAGGTCTTTCTGAGTTCTCTAATGACTTCTCTATAACACTAATTATGTGACTTGTAGAGATCTTGACTTAGAATGTTTTTCACCAAACAGAATTATTCAACTCCAAGCTTCTTCATAATTCTTTTGAGGCATGACCTTCTTGATCTTCTTCCAGATAGAATTCTTAGGCTTGACACTGTTTAGGGAAAAATGCTCCAGTCTGCTCCATTTACATTTTACAGACATTAAGTGTTA